>NC_066534.1:690955-770217 GCF_024679095.1 Eriocheir sinensis
ATATAAACCCCAAAAAATAGATGATACATAATCTGATCACAAATGCTTTGATATATATTATGAAATTGTTTGTGTGAGGGTGATTTTTTCTTATTTTTCTCACTTGGAGGGACCATTAAGAAACATGATCCCCGCTGCTACCACCAACACCGGGTTAATGACCTTACAGTTGACCAAATTTATATGCCTTTGATTTGAGGAGATAGAGCTAATCAATACAATCATTTTAGTAATTACAATATTTAAATAAGTTTATCCTTATATGATCTATGGTCATTTACATTTGCCGTTTACTTAACTCTCATTTTTACATTTATGTTTGCAATATTGTCCTACTGTGTTGCTATTAAAACACAATGGGTTGTATTATAAGAAGTTTCGCCGCCCAAGAACACTTATTTGACAAGGCTTTCCTAGGAGTTGTGGGCATTTCCAGGAGTAGTTTTATGACCCTGGTGGTAGTGTGACCCTTCCTCTGTACCATGAACCTAAAGAAACACACATTTGACAAGGCTTTCTTAGGAGTTGTGGGCATTTCCAGGAGTAGTTTTATGACCCTGGTGGTAGTCTGACCCTTCCTCTGTACCATGAACCTCAAGAAACACACATTTGACAAGGCTTTCGTTGGAGTTGTGGGCATTTCCAGTAGTAGTTTTATGACCTGGTGGTAGTGTGACCCTTCCTCTGTACCATGAACCTCAAGAAACACATATTTGACAAGGCTTTCTTAGGAGTTGTGGGCATTTCCAGGAGTAGTTTTATGACCCTGGTGGTAGTGTGACCCTTCCTCTGTACCATGAACCTAAGAAACACCTATTTGGCAAGGCTTTCTTAGAAGTTGTGGGCATTTCCAGGAGTAGTTTTATGACCCTGGTGGTAGTGTGACCCTTCCTCTGTACCATGAACCTAAAGAAACACACATTTGACAAGGCTTTCTTAGGAGTTGTGGGCATTTCCAGGAGTAGTTTTATGACCCTGGTGGTAGTGTGACCCTTCCTCTGTACCATGAACCTAAAAAAAAACACATTTGACAAAGCTTTCGTAGGAGTTGTGGGTATTTCCAGGGGGTAGTTTTATGACCGTGGTGGTAGTCTGACCCTTCCCCTCTACCATGAACCTAAAAAAACACACATTTGACAAGGCTTTCGTAGGAGTTGTGGGTATTTCCAGGGGTAGTTTTATAACCGTGGTGGTAGTCTGACCCTTCCCCTCTACCATGAACCTAAAAACCACACATTTGGCAAGGCTTTTGTAGGAGTTGTGGGCATTTCCAGGGGTAGTTTTATGACCCTGGTGGTAGTCTGACCCTTCCTCTGTACCATGAACCTAAAAACCACACATTTGGCAAGGCTTTTGTAGGAGTTGTGGGCATTTCAGAAGTAGTTTATGACCCTGGTGGTAGTGGACCCTTCTTCTGTACCATGAACCTAAGAAACACACATTTGACAAGGCTTACTTAAGAGTTGTGGGCATTTCCAGGGAAGGTTTATGACCCTGGTGGTAGTGTGACCCTTCCTCTGTACCTTGAACCTGAAGAAACAAACATTTGACAAGGCTTTAGTTGGAGTTGTGAGCATTTCAAGGGGTAGTTTTATTACCCTGGTGGTAGTGTGACCTTCCTCTGCCGTGAACCTGAAGAAACACACATTTGTCAAGGCTTTCGTAGGAGTTGTGAGGCATTTCAGGGTAGTTTTATGACCCTGGTGGTAGTGTGACCCTTCTTCTGTACCATGAACCTCAAGAAACACATATTTGACAAAGGCTTTCGTAGGAGTTGTGGGCATTTCAGGAGTAGTTTATGACCCTGGTGGTGTGTAACCCTTCCTCTGTACCATGAACCTAGAAACACACATTTGGCAAGGCTTTCTTAGGAGTTGCGGGCATATCCAGGAGTAGTTTTATGACCCGGGTGGTAGTGTGACCCTTCCTCTGTACCATGAACCTAAGAAACACACATTTTACAAGGCTTTCTTAGGAGTTGTGGGCATTTCCAGGAGTAGTTTAATGACCCTGGTGGTAGTGTGACCCTTCCTCTGTACCATGAACCTAAGAAACACCTATTTGACAAGGCTTTCTTAGAAGTTGTGGGCATTTCCAGTAGTAGTTTTATGACCCTGGTGGTAGTGTGACCCTTCCTCTGTACCATGAACCTCAAGAAACACACATTTGATAAGGCTTTATTAGTATTTGTGGACATTTCAAGGAGTAGTTTATGACCTGGTGGTCATGTGACCCTTCCTCTGTACCATGAACCTGAAACACACATTTGACAAGGCTTTCGTAGGGTTGTGGGCATTTCAGTAGTAGTTTTATGAGCCTGGTGGTAGTGTGACCCTTCCTCTGTGCGTGAACCTGAAACACGTATTTAACAAGGCTTTCGTAGGAGTTGTGGGCATTTCCAGGGGTAGTTTTATGAACCTGGTGGTAGTCTGACCCTTCCTCTGTACCATGAACCTAAGAAACACCTATTTAACAAGGCTTTCGTAGGAGTTGTGGGCATTTCCAGGAGTAGTTTTATGACCCTGGTGGTAGTGTGACCCTTCCTCTGTACCATGAACCTGAAGAAACACACATTTGACAAGGCTTTCATAGGAATTGTGGGCATTTCCAGTAGTTTTATGACCCTGGTGGTAGTGTGACCCTTCCTCTGTACCTTGAACCTAAGAAACACACATTTGGCAAGGCTTTCTTAGGAGTTGTGGGCATTTCAAGGAGTAGTTTATGACCCTGGTGGGAGTCTGACCCTTCATCTGTACAATGAACCTAAGAAACACACATTTGACAAGGCTTTCTTAGGAGTTGTGGGCATTTCCAGGAGTAGATTTATGACCCTGGTGGTAGTGTGACCCTTCCTCTGTATCATGAACCCAAGAAACACACATTTGGCAAGGCTTTCGTAGGAGTTGTGGGCAGGGTTCTGTCCTATCTCCCACTCTTTTTCTGTTGTTCATTGATGATCTTCTTTCCAAAACGAACTGTCCTATCCATTCCTACGCCGATGATTCCACTCTGCATTATTCAACTTCTTTTAATAGAAGACCCACCCTTCAGGAACTTAACGACTCAAGGCTGGAGGCTGCAGAACGCTTTGCCTCAGACCTTACTATTATTTCCGATTGGGGCAAGAAGAACCTGGTGTCCTTCAACGCCTCAAAAACACAGTTTCTCCACCTATCCAATAGACAAAATATTCCAAACAAATATCCCCTATTCTTTTACAACACACAGCTATCACATTCCTCAAAACTAAACATACTCGTTCTAGCCTTAACTCAAAATCTCAACTGGAAACTTCATATCTCATCTCTTACTAAATCAGCTTCCTCGAGGCTGGGCGTTCTGTACTGTCTCCGCCAGTTCTTCTCCCCTGCACAGATGCTGTCCATATATAGGGGCCTTGTCCGCCCTCGTATGGAGTATGCATCTCATGTGTGGGGGCTCCCTCCACAGCTCTTCTGGACAGAGTGGAGTGCTGGGCTCTTCGTCTCATCAGCTCTCCTCCTCATACTGATAGTCTTCTACCTCTTAAATTCCGCCGCAATGTTGCCTCTCTTTCTATCTTCTATCGATATTTCCACGCTGACTGCTCTTCTGAACTTGCTAACTGCATGCCTCCCCCCCGCTGCACTCGACTTTCTACTCATGCTCATCCCTATACTGTCCAAACCCCTTATGCAAGAGTTAACCAGCATCTTCACTCTTTCATCCCTCATGCTGGTAAACTCTGAAACAATCTTCCTTCATCTGTATTTCCTCCTGCCTACGACTTGAACTCTTTCAAGAGGAGGGTATCAGGACACCTCTCCTCCCGAAAATGACCTATCTTTCGGCCACCTCTTTGGATTCTTTTTAGGAGCAGTGAGTAGCGGGCCTTTTTTTTTTATTAATGTTTGCTTTTTTTGTGCCCTTGAACTGTCTCCTTTGCTGTAAAAAAAAAAAAAAAAAAATTCCAGGAGTAGAATTATGACCCTGGTGGTAGTGTGACCCTTCCTCTGTACCATGAACCTGAAGAAACACTCATTAGAACCCGACTGACCCCTTCTCTGACCTTTAGAAATAGGTGATGTGAGGAAGCCAACATGCTTTATAATACAGACCCATGTGCTTAGAAAGATAATGCTGGCCTTGCTTTTTCTTGATGTCAAATGGAAGTGTCAAGTGATCAGTTAGGAGTTTAGGTTAGTTAGTTAGTTAGTTTGCTTTTGCAAGGTTTCACTGTCCAGGTGTCCTATACTCTTGTTCATTTAAAGTCCGACCCAAGCTGACAACATAAACCTAAGCGTGTTTGTAAGCTGAGTCCTGATTTCCTGTGGCTTCCTATGGTTTTTCTTTAACCCGGTGGTGGTGGTAGCAACAGGGATCATGTTTCTTAACCCGGTAGCAACAGGGATCATGTTTCTTAACCCGGTAGCAACAGGGATCATGTTTCTTAACCCGGTAGCAGCAGGGATCATGTTTCTTAACCCGGTAGCAGCAGGGATCATGTTTCTTAACCCGGTAGCTGCGGGGATCATGTTTCTTAATGGTCCCTCTAAGCGAGAAAAATGAGAAAAAATCACCCTCACACAAACCATTTCATAATATATATCAAAGCATTTGTGATCAGATTATGTATCATCTATTTTGGGGGGTTTATATCATGGCTTTACAATTGGCCGTCGCTGCTACGGTAAAGCCACAAATTTGGCCGTCACTGCTACGGTAAAGCCACAAATTTGGCCATCACTGCTTCATGGTAAAAAGCTATTTAGCCCGTCGCTGCTACACGGTAAAGCCACAAATTTGGCCCGTCACTGCTACACGGTAAAGCCACAAATTTGGCCCATCACTGCTTCATGGTAAAGCCACAAATTTGGCCCGTCACTGCTACACGGTAAAGCCACAAATTTGGCCCGTCACTGCTACACAGTAAAGCCACAAATTTGGCCCATCGCTGCTTCATGGTAAAGCCACAAATTTGGCCCGTCACTGCTACACAGTAAAGCCACAAATTTGGCCCATCACTGCTAAACGGTAAAGCCACAAATTTGGCCCGTCACTGCTACACGGTAAAGCCACAAATTTGGCCTGTCACTGATACACGGTAAAGCCACAAATTTGGCCTGTCACTGCTACACGGTAAAGCCACAAATTTGGCCCGTCACTGCTACACGGTAAAGCCACACATTTGGCCTGTCACTGCTACACGGTAAAGCCACAGGTCTTCAGGCCAGCATGTGGGTAGTCTTAGGCCACTCGGCGGTGACTGAAAAACCTCAGCCATGCGACGGCCGGGATTCAAACCCACGTCCCTCCTAGAGCTCCTGAATGCGGGGCCGTCACGCTAACCACTCAGCCACCAAACTTGTGAAGCACTTTTGGACACACCTGGTTCTGCATGGGATCTTGATGCAAGGATGTACAATAAATTACATATTTCAGAACTATTTTGTTTATTGGCCTCCCTTAAGTTTTTTAGTCAATGCATCTTTGTAATCTGCCTCTGCATCACAGGCCCTCTTCTGGGCCATCACGTGTTCAATGTTTGCTCGCATAAGTTCAAGTTCCAGTCGTCTTCTTTCATCATCGTAGTAACGCTGATCATGGTAAGTTGGTCTGGCCAGCACAATGCCTCCATCTGCACCCACAGGATCTTTTCGTTGGTTGCTGGAAAACAAATACACCGTTAACACAAGGGAAGATAACAGGCTGATAATCATCCTTTAACACATTCTCTTTCTATCTTCCATCGATATTTTCATGCTGACTGCTCTTCTGGATTTGCTAACTGCATGCCTCCCCCCCTACCACGGCCCCGCCTCACACGACTTTCAACCCAAGCTCATCCCTCTACTGTCCAAACCCCTTATGCAGGAGTTAACCAGCATCTTCACTCTTTCATCCCTATACTGTCCAAACCCCTTATGCAAGAGTTAACCAGCATCTTCACTCTTTCATCCCTATACTGTCCAAACCCCTTATGCAAGAGTTAACCAGCATCTTCACTCTTTCATCCCTGTACTGTCCAAACCCCTTATGCAAGAGTTAACCAGCATCTTCACTCTTTCATCCCTATACTGTCCAAACCCCTTATGCAGGAGTTAACCAGCATCTTCACTCTTTCATCCCTCATGCTGGTAAACTCTGGAACAATCTTCCTTCATCTGTATTTCCTCCTGCCTACGACTTGAACTCTTTCAAGAGGAGGGTATCAGGACACCTCTCCTCCTGTAAACTGAACCTTAGGAGGGGATATCCAGCACACCAATACTACATGGGAAACACTCCACTATCCACCACAGAGGCAGAGAAGGACCTGGGAGTGTATGTTACCAGGCTGCCAGTGAAGGGATATCCAGCACACCAATACCACATGGGAAACACTCCACTATCCACCACAGAGGCAGAGAAAGACCTGGGGGTGTATGTTACCAGGCTACCAGTGAAGGGATATCCAGCACACCAATACCACATGGGAAACACTCCACTATCCACCACAGAGGCAGAGAAAGACCTGGGAGTGTATATTACCAGGCTACCAGTGAAGGGATATCCAGCACACCAATACCACATGGGAAACACTCCACTATCCACCACAGAGGCAGAGAAAGACCTGGGAGTGTATGTTACCAGGCTACCAGTGAAGGGATATCCAGCACACCAATACCACATGGGAAACACTCCACTATCCACCACAGAGGCAGAGAAAGACCTGGGACTGTATGTTACCAGGCTACCAGTGAAGGGATATCCAGCACACCAATACCACATGGGAAACACTCAATATCCACCACAGAGGCAGAGAAAGACCTGGGACTATATGTTACCAGGCTACCAGTGAAGGGATATCCAGCACACCAATACCACATGGGAAACACTCCACTATCCACCACAAAGGCAGAGAAAGACCTGGGACTGTATGTTACCAGGCTACCAGTGAAGGGATATCTAGCACACCAATACCACATGGGAAACACTCCACTATCCACCACAAAGGCAGAGAAAGACCTGGGACTGTATGTTACCAGGCTACCAGTGAAGGGATATCCAGCACACCAATACCACATGGGAAACACTCCACTATCCACCACAGAGGCAGAGAAAGACCTGGGAGTGTATGTTACCAGGCTACCAGTGAAGGGATATCCAGCACACCAATACCACATGTGAAACACTCCACTATCCACCACAAAGGCAGAGAAAGACCTGGGGGTGTATGTTACCAGGCTACCAGTGAAGGGATATCCAGCACACCAATACCACATGGGAAACACTCCACTATCCACCATAGAGGCAGAAAAAGACCTGGGACTATATGTTACCAGGCTACCAGTGAAGGGATATCCAGCACACCAATACCACATGGAAACACTCACTATCCACCACAGAGGCAGAGAAAGACCTGGGGTGTATGTTACCAGGCTACCAGTGAAGGGATATCCAGCATACCAATACCACATGTGAAACACTCCACTATCCACAAAATAGGCAGATAAAGACCTGGGGTGTTTGTTACCAGGCTACCAGTGAAGGGATATCCAGCACACCAATACCACATGGGAAACACTCCACTATCCACCATAGAGGCAGAAAAAGACCTGGGACTATATGTTACCAGGCTACCAGTGAAGGGATATCCAGCACACCAATACCACATGGGAAACACTCCACTATCCACCACAGAGGCAGAGAAAGACCTGGGAGTGTATGTTACCAGGCTACCAGTGAAGGGATATCCAGCACACCAATACCACATGGGAAACACTCCACTATCCACCATAGAGGCAGAAAAAGACCTGGGACTATATGTTACCAGGCTACCAGTGAAGGGATATCCAGCACACCAATACCACATGGGAAACACTCCACTATCCACCACAGAGGCAGAGAAAAACCTGGGAGTGTATGTTATCAGGCTACCAGTGAAGGGATATCCAGCACACCAATACCACATGGGAAACATTCCACTATCCACCACAGAGGCAGAGAAAGACCTGGGAGTGTATACCAGGCTGCCAGTGAAGGGATATCCAGCACACCAATACCACATGGGAAACACTCCACTATCCACCACAGAGGCAGAGAAAGACCTAGGAGTGTATGTTACCAGGCTACCAGGGAAGGGATATCCACCACACCAATACCAGATGGGAAACACACCACTATCCACCACAGAGGCAGAGAAAGACCTGGGAGCATATGTTACCAGGCTACCAATGAAGGGATGTCCAGTACACCAATACCACATGGGAAACACTCCACTCTCCACCACAGAGGCAGAGAAAGACCTGGGACTGTATGTTACCAGGCTACCAGTGAAGGGATATCCAGCACACCAATACCACATGGGAAACACTCCACTATCCACCACAGAGGCAGAGAAAGACCTGGGACTGTATGTTACCAGGCTACCAGTGAAGGGATATCCAGCACACCAATACCACATGGGAAACACTCCACTATCCACCACAGAGGCAGAGAAAGACCTGGGACTATATGTTACCAGGCTAACAGTGAAGGGATATCCAGCACACCAATACCACATGGGAAACACTCCACTATCCACCACAAAGGCAGAGAGAGACCTGGGCCTGTATGTTACCAGGCTACCAGTGAAGGGATATCTAGCACACCAATACCACATGGGAAACACTCCACTATCCACCACAAAGGCAGAGAAAGACCTGGGACTGTATGTTACCAGGCTACCAGTGAAGGGATATCCAGCACACCAATACCACATGGGAAACACTCCACTATCCACCACAGAGGCAGAGAAAGACCTGGGAGTGTATGTTACCAGGCTACCAGTGAAGGGATATCCAGCACACCAATACCACATGTGAAACACTCCACTATCCACCACAAAGGCAGAGAAAGACCTGGGGGTGTATGTTACCAGGCTACCAGTGAAGGGATATCCAGCACACCAATACCACATGGGAAACACTCCACTATCCACCATAGAGGCAGAACAAGACCTGGGACTATATGTTACCAGGCTACCAGTGAAGGGATATCCAGCACACCAATACCACATGGGAAACACTCCACTATCCACCACAGAGGCAGAGAAAGACCTGGGGGTGTATGTTACCAGGCTACCAGTGAAGGGATATCCAGCACACCAATACCACATGGGAAACACTCCACTATCCACCACAAAGGCAGAGAAAGACCTGGGGGTGTATGTTACCAGGCTACCAGTGAAGGGATATCCAGCACACCAATACCACATGGGAAACACTCCACTATCCACCATAGAGGCAGACAAAGACCTGGGACTCTATGTTACCAGGCTACCAGTGAAGTGATATACAGCACACCAATACCACATGGGAAACACTCCACTATCCACCACAGAGGCAGAGAAAGACCTGGGGGTGTATGTTACCAGGCTACCAGTGAAGGGATATCCAGCACACCAATACCACATGGGAAACACTCCACTATCCACCATAGAGGCAGAAAAAGACCTGGGACTATATGTTACCAGGCTACCAGTGAAGGGATATCCAGCACACCAATACCACATGGGAAACACTCCACTATCCACCACAGAGGCAGAGAAAGACCTGGGAGTGTATGTTATCAGGCTACCAGTGAAGGGATATCCAGCACACCAATACCACATGGGAAACATTCCACTATCCACCACAGAGGCAGAGAAAGACCTGGGAGTGTATGTTACCAGGCTGCCAGTGAAGGGATATCCAGCACACCAATACCACATGGGAAACACTCCACTATCCACCACAGAGGCAGAGAAAGACCTAGGAGTGTATGTTACCAGGCTACCAGGGAAGGGATATCCACCACACCAATACCACATGGGAAACACACCACTATCCACCACAGAGGCAGAGAAAGACCTGGGAGCATATGTTACCAGGCTACCAATGAAGGGATGTCCAGTACACCAATACCACATGGGAAACAGTCCACTATCCACCACAGAGGCATAGAAAGGCCTAGGAGTGTATGTTACCAGGCTACCAGGGAAGGGATATCCAGCACACCAATACCACATGGGAAACACTCCACTATTCACCACAGAGGCAGAGAAAGACCTGGGAGTGTATGTTACCAGGCTACCAGTGAAGGGATATCCAGCACACCAATACCACATGGGAAACAGTCCACTATCCACCACAGAGGCAGAGAAAGACCTGGGAGTGTATGTTACCAGGCTACCAGTGAAGGGATATCCAGCACACCAATACCACATGGGAAACACTCCACTATCCACCACAAAGGCAGAGAAAGACCTGGGAGTGTATGTTGCCAGGCTACCAGTGAAGGGATATCCAGCACACCAATACCACATGGGAAACACTCCACTATCCACCACAGAGGCAGAGAAGGACCTGGGACTATATGTGACCAGGCTACCAGTGAAGTGATATCCAGCACACCAATACCACATGGGAAACACTCCACTATCCACCACAAAGGCAGAGAAAGACCTGGGAGTGTATGTTACCAGGCTACCAGCGAAGGGATATCCAGCACACCAATACCACATGGGAAACACTCCACTATCCACCACAGAGGCAGAGAAAGACCTGGGAGTGTATATTACCAGGCTACCAGTGAAAGGATATCCAGCACATCAATACCACATGGGAAACACTCCACTATCCACCACAGAGGCAGAGAAAGACCTGGGAGTGTATGTTACCAGGCTACCAGTGAAGGGATATCCAGCACACCAATACCACATGGGAAACACTCCACTATCCACCACAGAAAGACCTGGGAGTGTATGTTACCAGGCTACCAGTGAAGGGATATCCAGCACACCAATACCACATGGGAAACACTCCACTATCCACCACAGAAAGACCTGGGAGTGTATGTTACCAGGCTACCAGTGAAGGGATATCCAGCACACCAATACCACATGGGAAACACTCCACTATCCACCACAGAGGCAGAGAAAGACCTGGGACTGTATGTTACCAGGCTACCAGTGAAGGGATATCCAGCACACCAATACCACATGGGAAATACTCCACTATCCACCACAGAGGCAGAGAAAGACCTGGGACTGTATGTTACCAGGCTACCAGTGAAGGGATATCCAGCACACCAATACCACCTGTGAAACACTCCACTATCCCACCCAGAGGCAGGAAAAGACCTGGGACTGAATGTTACCAGGCTACCAGTGAAGGGATATCCAGCACACCAATACCACATGGGAAACACTCCACTATCCACCACAGAGGCAGAGAAAGACCTGGGACTGTATGTTACCAGGCTACCAGTGAAGGGATATCCAGCACACCAATACCACATGGGAAACACTCCACTATCCACCACAGAGGCAGAGAAAGACCTGGGAGTGTGTGTTACCAGGCTACCAGTGAAGGGATATCCAGTACACCAATACCACATGGGAAATACTCCACTATCCACCAGAGGCAGAAACACCTGGGACTATATGTTACCAGGCTACCAGTGAAGGAAAAATCCATGACAATCACACCAGACAGGTTAAAGCAATCTTAACCAGATGCACTAGCAATGGGTTACTAAATGTCAGCCTACAACTAAAGGGAAAGTTTGAAGCTGGTAGAACTGAATCACCTAAGTCTATATATACAGCAAGTCAAGTCCTATGCAGGTTTGTGGGAGGAGACACGGCCGAGGCGTGGTTTATGCGTGACACTGCTTGGAGCCAAACTAGAGAATGTAGAAACAGGGATTTAGAGAGAACAAGGAAAGGCAGACTAATTTAAATCAATCACTTCAACATGCCCTCCCTCACACCCCACACCGCCGTTTGTAGGCATTGGAATTACAGTCACGCAATAGCACAATAAAAAGACATATTTTTTCGTCAGTGGCTTGCCTGAACGCACTGTGAAAGAAGGCGAGAATGCACATCCAGAGTGCACACACTGCCCCAACTTTAGTCACCCCTGAACTGGCGGGTATTTTTGGGGGGCTCCAAGTCACGTCATCCCGCTGCTCCGCCCCAAAACCGCCTCCTGCACGTACCAGTCGCAGTTTTGAAGCAGAGTGACTTGACTTGGTATATATAGACTTAGTGAATCACTGTTAATAAGTTCATTGACATGCAATTTCAGGAGATTGACTGAAAAATACAAAGTAATACTGCAAAAGAGAAACATTTCACCTCCTGATTCAACAGACAAGAACAGGCAAGAATTGGTTTACCAACAGAGTGGTGGATGAGTGGAACAGACTTGGGTGCCGAGACCAAAGATACATTCAAGAAGAGGTTGGATAAATTCAAGGATAATGAGGTACAGGTAACTCTCGATTTACGTGAATTTGGTTTACGCGTTTTTTAAATAACGCGTGGTCCAAAATCCAAATAAATGTTTAATTTACACGTTTTTTCATTTATACGTGATATTTTATGGAGTGTCCACCAGATGTCTCACGCAACTGGACTCACACGGCCACACAGCTGAGCTCAGTTCTTCCCGCGCGCCACTTGAACAACAATACAGTACCCACGCTACTCAGCAACAACAACAACACCCTCGCTGCTGTGCTACCACGAGGGGAAGGGCAGCCAGAGGAGGAACCACGAGAGGAGAGGAGTCAGAGTGATACAGTAGGCAAAGGTACAAACCTACCTCTTGTTGGATTTACTACATTGTTTTGGATTTACGCCACCTCTTCAAGGACACAATACTCGCAAATCAAGAGTTACCTGTATTTCAACCTCCCCTCCTCTTGCTATGTCCTCTCCCCTTTCCTCCAGACCAGACATAACACTCCTAGATCAAGTTCTCAAGCCTACCTGTTTCAGTGGCGTGGTTAGTAGGTGACTGCACAGATGAGATATCTGCGCCTCTCCAGGGTGATGAAGGAAGTGTTGAGGCCTGTGTGTAGGCGGGGCGCTGCTCAGCCAAATGTTTGTTTACAGCGCCGTGCCATTGAAGATGCAGATGCCGGCGGCTGAGTGGTACCGTGCTGGGCCCACATTCACCGCGTGATGGACGACGCAGGTTCAAATCCCCACGCTACCACCTGGGATTTTTCAGTCACCGCCGAGTGGCTTAAAACTACCCACATGCTGTCCTGAAGACCACCCATCAACCCGGACTCTAGAGGAAACCGTCCAAGTGAATCAAGAAGGAGTTCCGGGGGGCAGCATGAGCCAAGAGAAGATGGCGCCACTATAAACACTTGCCTGCGCCATGACGGGCTGAGGCTGAACACCATCCAGGCCCCTCAAGCAAGCCTGCCAACGCTATAGGCATAGACGTAAAAAAATAAAAAAATAAAAAAAACATATTCCTTATAATGAAGATACTATCGCCGTATTTCAACTAAATATCAATTGTTTATATTTACAATTCCATAATTATACATAGGAAGTGTACTTTAGGTTAACTGAAGACATATTGAACGTCAAAGCGACGCGGAAGATTGGCAACGCTGGTTTCTCCCAAGACCGCTTCCTATCCTACCTGGAAGTGATGAAACACACCCAAGGAATTCTCCAAACTGCACATGACGTCACCAAGCCTGGGAGAGCACTAGGATGAAGCCCACCGAGTGCCTCCTATTGTCCTGTCAACATCTACCTTTCCTTCCTTTTTTTTTTTTTTTTACAGCAGAGGAGTCAGTTCAAGGGCATTAAGAAAAAGGCAACAAATTAAAAAAAAAAAAGCCCACTACTCACTGCTCCTAAAAAGAGTTAGAGGAGTGGCTGAAAGAGAGGTCAATTTCGGGAGGAGAGGTGCCCTGATACCCTGCTGGAAGTATGCCTTTGTACAGCCTGTGCCTAAGAAGGGTGACCGCTCCAATAGCTTTACTTTCCTGTCTATCTAAAGCTTTTGAATCAATCCTTAACCAAAAGTTTCTTAAGCATCTATCCACTTTTGACCTTATCTCTGATCGCCAGTATGGGTTCCGCAAGGGGCGTTCTACTGGTGATCTCCTAGCCTTCTTAACTGACTCTTGGTCATCCGCTCTTAACCGTTTCGGTGAAACCTTTGCTATTAAGCTGGACATATCAAAAGCCTTTGATAAGGTCTGGCACAAGTCTTGCTTTCTAAACTACCCTCCTACGGTTTCTATCCTTCTCTCTGTACCTTTATCTCCAGTTTCCTTTCTGACTGTTCTATTTCTGCCGTGGTAGACGGTCACTGCTCTTCCCCTAAACCTATTAACAGTGGTGTCTCACAGGGTTCTGTCCTATCTCCCACTCTCTTTCTGTTGTTCATTCCCTGTTACTGCCAGAAGGCGGAATGAATGATCAGTGGAAGGTGAAAGGGAAAGTATGAGAAATAAGATAAATAATAAATAATGAGACGAATAAACGACGGTGCAGAGAACGAGAACAGAGACTTTGGCTGTGGTGCGTCATGGTGCTTCACGGCAGCTCAGCGTTGAAGGTGCCAAGCCAGCATTTCAGTATTGTCTCCATAGCAAACAAAGAACATATGGCAGGGTTGACGCAGCCACATGAGCATTTCTGATGATTCAACATGTATGACGGGGTGCTCGGAGGAGGCGAGGAAGAGCAAGACAGCAACAGTGAAGGGTGGACGTCCCTTCTCGGCCTCACTGTCTGCCTCTGTATGAGCTCCACCCAGAGGACCACAAGGAAGTTGGAAAGTTTGGTTCAGTGGGCGCAACATCTGTGGTCATATGCTGGAGAGAGACAGGAGGGGAAGGAATTATAGGAGAAGGGAACAGTTGGAAAGTTTTGTTTAGTGGGCTAACATCTGTGGTCATATGCTGGAGAGAGACAGGAGGAAGGAATTATAGGAGAAGGAACAGTTGGAAAGTTTTGTTTAGTGGGCTTAACATCTGTGGTCATATGCTGGAGAGAGACAGGAGGGAAGGAATTAGAGGAGAAGTGAACAGTTTGAAAGTTTTGTTTAGTGGGCGCAACATCTGTGGTCATATGCCAGAGAGAGACAGAAGGGGAAGAAATTATAGGAGAAGGGAACAGTTGGAAAGTTTTGTTTAGTCAGCGCAACATCTGTGGTCATATGCCAGAAAGAGACAGAAGGGGGAGGAATTATAGGAGAAGGGAACAGTTGGAAAGTTTTGTTTAGTGGGCGCAACATCTGTGGTCATATGCCTGAGAGAGACAGAAGGGGAAGGAATTATAGGAGAAGGGAAAAGTTGGAAAGTTTTGTTTAGTGGGCGCAACATCTGTGGTCATATGCCGGAGAGAGACAGGAGGGGAAGGAATTATAGGAGAAGGCAACAGACCCCAGGAGACGAGACACAACCCCAGATTAATACCTGGTACCCATTCACTGCTGGGTGGACAGGGGCGTAGGGTATCGGAAAAGCCGCCCAAATCTTTCCACTCCGCCCGGGAATCGAACCCGGAGTCTCTCGGTTGTGAGCTGAGTGTGCTAACCACTGCACCACGAAGCCTCCCAGGAACACAAGGAACAGAGAGACGGAGACATTTAGTAGGCCCAGAATACATAAGGGCAAGCGCCTGCCGTGGTATAATTCAATCTTTGCTTATTTGCCTGATTATACACGCTCTGTGGTTATAGATTAATAAGTAACATACCGTATTTTGCGGCATATAGCGCCCACCTTTTTCACATAAGAATACCTCAAAGTTTACCCCTGCGCACTATACGCCAAATGTACAAATCTTTATTTATTTTTTTTCTTCTTTGGGGTGTTTTTAAGGGTCTGTTTTTTTCGTCTTGTCCAATAACAACTGCAAACTTACTTTTATTATTGTTTATGATCCTTCGTAGTCCATAGCTGTCTTACAATATGTTACCATAGAATACAGGGCGATCAAATAACTACTATACAGGTAACTCTCAATTTACGCGAGTTTGGTTTACGCGTTTTTTAAATAACGCGTGGTCCAAAATCCCAATAAATGTTTAATTTACACGTTTTTTTCCACTTATACGCAATATTTTGTGGAGTGTCCACCAGATGTCTCACGCAACTGGACTCACACAGCTGAGCTCAGTTCTTCCCGCGCGCCACTTGAACAACAATACAGTACCCACGCTACTCAACAACAACAACAACAACACCCTCGCTGCTGTGCTACCACGAGGGGAAGGGCAGCCAGAGGAGGAACCACGAGAGGGAGAGGAGTCAGAGTGATACAGTAGGCAATAAAGGTACAAACCTACCTCTTGTTGGATTTACTACATTGTTTTGGATTTACACCACCTCTTCAAGGACACAATACTCGCATAAATCCAGAGTTACCTGTGTAACGTACCCGCCGGCACACCAACACCGCGGAAGCCAGTTAAAAGCCAACTGGGAAAATTGTGAATACCCCCTTGTACATGGCCATGGTTATTTACCGAATCCAGTTTCTCCTCAGCTGAAACAATACCCGTAGCGGTTAAAATGATTTAAGTCGGTAAGGGAAGAGAACGAGAAATACGAACCACAGCTTGGGTTGGCACCCATGATATGAATCCACTCGCTTTTATATATATTTATACGTTACGTCCTAGAAAATAAGGGAAAATTAAGTTTAGAATTAACACACAAAAAGACAACCTCAGAAAGGCAGAGGAAGGATAGATTAACCCTTTATCGCATGCATTTTGATTTCACAGAGAAAAAAAAATTTCAGTGTTGTATTAGCAGAACATTTCCCTTTGTTGTAAATATCAATTGATTATTTTGTGAAAAAAAGTGGCATTGTGGGAATTACTGAAACGTTCCCATATCGGTGATATCCGTGTACCGCTGTAATTTCTAAAATATTTTTAAAAATATAGTGAATTTATCAAATGTGCATTCTTACTGAAAAAAATTGTTTGAATGAAAAATGATAATTGCAATATGTTTTTGTTATCTATTTAATACAAATTTGAAAATTTCACATCAATACCTTCCGTTTTCTTATCATTGTAGCAATATTCAGTATTACACTAAAGGAAGAAGTACATTTTTTTTATACTGATTTTAATAAGAAATTATTTCAAAGTAAACATAAAATATAATGAGGTGTGAACCTAAATTCAAATGGTTATCCTAAAACTGAAAATATATATAATAATAAATAATTAATTGTTCAACTCAATTACATCACATTCTTTGTTTTGCATAACATAAAATATAAATTCCTTTGTTCTGAGATAAATATTTCAGATCTCTTTATTACTGGAGATTTTCATATTTTTTCACTCCTGCAGATCAATCAATGTATGCACTCAAAAATAAGTAAAAGAAAACAAAATACATAGAAGCAAACGAAAACTGAAATTCTGGTGCATTTCTACTGTGGCAGATCTTTCAAATCATACTGAACTCCATGAAACTCAAGGAAACATCTCTTCTCACTGGTGCTGCAAAGGTATACTTGGCACTTTAGGCACCATGTTACAGGAGATGATTTGCAGGATGGGTTTTTGCATCTCCCTCTTTTAGGAACATTGATTGGGAAATGTCCAATCTGGTCTTCTCTTACTGGCTTTGGTGGAATTGGTTTTGTGTTGTGGCCTTTTTGCTTCTTTTCTACCAGTCTTTCATCGACTGATGCACTTGATGGTCGACCTCTTCGTTTTCCTGATAAAGGTTTGTCTTGCATCCTCAGACATGAAGACAATACTAATTTGAAATCATGGAGGTTCAAATATTTTGCACGTGCATCCAAAGCCTGGATGTCCCTTCTGTATAGCAGCCAGGCATTACAAATGCTAAGATCTGCAAAATGAAAGAATATTCTGTGGTACCATTTTTTAGATCTAAAAAACATTCTATAAAATGCAATGAGTGCATCCATTTTATCTACTCCCCCCATGTTTGCATTGTAGTGTTTGATGAGAGCAGGGCAGTTTACTTGAGTTTTTTCTGTTGTGGATACTGATTTATCCCAACGAGGTATATTTGTGACTGGCTGAGCAGATCCCATGGTAGACATGATGGTACATAAGTTGCTGTCATTCCACCGAACAACCCTTACACTCTCTGGACAAGTTTCTACTTTTCCATCATATTCTACAAAAGCAGACTTTCCTTTTGCCTTCAAATCTTTATCAGGTATCATTCTCAATCCAGAAAGCCTATTGGTGCGAACAGTTCCCATGCATAGTATTCCTCTTTTATACATCTCAAAATACAAGGGAATTGTTGAGAACAAGTTATCCATGTAAAGTCTATGGTTCTTGTGGGTAGGAATAATTGATGCTAATTTGCACACAGTATTAGCACTGGATTTCAAATCAGGGAATCCATCGACCTTAGGAGTTGATCCAACACAAACTTCAAAATTGTGTACAATGCCATGGTTATCAGCAAGAGTCCATACTTTGAAACCCCAAGGGTTGGGCTTTCCTTTGATGTAATATCTTGGACCTCTTGTTCCTTTATATGGTATCATTTGTTCATCCACGCACACATTCTTATCCATAGGGATCATATTGTACTTGGAATTTAGGTGGTTCAAAAGTGGCTTAACTTTGTACAGTTTGTCATATTCTGGCGTTCCTTTGGCAGGGCACTGTGAATTATCTGCGAAGTGAATACATGACTTGATTTTTTCCCACCTAGCACAGGACATGTAGTCTATTACAGCCCTAAGGTTTGCATCAGAAGTCCAGTATCTACGATGGCTGGTCATTTTAACGATACTCATGTAGATACAAATGCCTAAAAATACCTCTAGCTCTTCTACTGTTAGAGAAAGTGGTTTGCTTGGGTCACATTGCAAGGCATATCTATTGCTCTCTTTACATATTAGTGTCAGTAATTCTCTATCAAAGAACTGCCTGAAATATTCTACTGGTTGTAATGCATTATCTCTGCCTGATATATAACCCCTAAACTCTGGAATATTTTTTTCATTATTCTCATTAGGATCACACTGTTTCCAATTAATTTTGTGCTTCAGGTTACTATAATCTTCTACCTCCTCATCCCTTTCCACCTCAGAAACATGAACTACTGAAGGTGTGGTGACTGTTACGTCTGAAGAATTATCATGTCCATGAACACTGATATCATTTGCAGCAGTATTACAGTCAACATCTTTAGTGTCTTTATTCTGTTTAGCATAGGTAAGAAGGGCAAGTCTTTCTTGTGTTGCCTCATTAGCTGCAGGTGCTTCTGAAGGTAATGCAACAGAGTCCAAAGGAAGCAGCGTTCTTCTTCTTGATCGCCCAGTGACAACCTTCTCTTCATCTGCAACGTAAGAAAAATTTACATGTTAGACATCAACATATTACACACTGATAAAAATTAAATCTACATTTAGGATATGAGCTCAACTGAGAGAGAGAGAGAGAGAGAGAGAGAGAGAGAGAGAGAGAGAGAGAGAGAGAGAGAGAGAGAGAGAGAGAGAGAGAGAGAGAGAGAGAGAGAGAGAGAGAGAGAGAGAGAGAGAGAGATAGAGAGAGAGAGAGAGAGAGAGAGAGAGAGAGAGAGAGAGAGAGAGAGAGAGAGAGAGAGAGAGAGAGAGAGAGAGAGAGAGAGAGAGAGAGAGAGAGAGAGAGAGAGAGAGAGAGAGAGAGAGAGAGAGAGAGAGAGAGAGAGAGAGAGAGAGAGAGAGAGAGAGAGAGAGAGAGAGAGAGAGAGAGAGAGAGAGAGAGAGAGAGAGAGAGAGAGAGAGAGAGAGAGAGAGAGAGAGAGAGAGAGAGAGAGAGAGAGAGAGAGAGAGAGAGAGAGAGAGAGAGAGAGAGAGAGAGAGAGAGAGAGAGAGAGAGAGAGAGAGAGAGAGAGAGAGAGAGAGAGAGAGAGAGAGAGAGAGAGAGAGAGAGAGAGAGAGAGAGAGAGAGAGAGAGAGAGAGAGAGAGAGAGAGAGAGAGAGAGAGAGAGAGAGAGAGAGAGAGAGAGAGAGAGAGAGAGAGAGAGAGAGAGAGAGAGAGATTTTTACCTTGAAAATCAAGCATCAAATCGTGCCTGAACTGGGCTTCATCATCTTGGGTGAGTAGATATTCATCACCACTGTCTTCCACATCCTCAGTATCTGAATATTCTGAGTCAGAGCGGGGCTCATCTCTACAGGCATAATCTATGCACCTAGGGCGCTACGGAAGACTGTCCTAAAAATTTGTAGGATCTATGCCGCCTGGAAGAAACAGAAACGTAATTAGAGCAACAGTATAATATTTCATAAAATTATCGTAGTGATGAACATGAGTAGTCTGGAATCTTATTGCAATATATAACACTCTTCGTCGATATCGGCACGCATAAGGTGATAATAATGTGTCTTATACACAAGTCACCGATATCGTCACGTTTCAGAGTCGTTATTTTTTGATATGCGGTTGGTGAGTACAACAATATGGTACACTTAAAGCAAAAAAAAATCGATATCGAAACGTTTGAAAATCACGCCAACATGGGTTCTGTACACAAGTCACCGATATCGTAACGTTTAAAATTTGATCCGTCATTTCCTGACTATCATCACTAAAGCGAATATGCACCAACTGAATAACTCATCATACACTAGCAAATAACATGTAATTATTGGGTATCAATAACACTTACCTGAGGTTGAGGGTTGAGCCATAATTGTGGAAGGATGCGCAGCGCGTCCACCCCCTACGTGACGGCACCATGTACTGGTAAAAAACATCCATAGAGTTGGCGCGAACGCCATCTATTGAGATATACCTTAAATATTTTAGTTACAGGAACAAATACAAAGAAAACGACGTACTCACTTCGCGAAAGAAAACAATTTTTTTATGACTAACTGGTGTAAGCGTGAAACGTACCGATATCGATGAGAAACACGAAATAGGGTTAATGTGCCAAGCTGAAAGGCGAGAAGGGAGAGTGTTGGAACCTGGTGAAGGCCACGTCAGAAGCAAAGGTAACCAGGCAACCGCGCCAGCTGGCCAGATTCATTCTGGACTTAACCTTCCCGCACGGCAGGTAAGCTCACAGCTCGCTAGAGTCCTGAGTGCCTGGAAGTGAGAGATAGCCCTAGCCGATGTTCATTAGTGATTCATTCTGGACTTAACCTTCCCGCACGGCAGGTAAGCTCACAGATCGCTAGAGTCCTGAGTGCCTGGGAGTGAGAGATAGCCCTAGCCGATGTTCATTAGTGATTCATTCTGGACTTAACCTTACCACACAGCAGGTAAGCTCACAGCTCGCTAGAGTCCTGAGTGCCTGGGAGTGAGAGATAGCCCTAGCCGACGTTCATTAGTGATTCATTCTGGACTTAACCTTCCCGCACGGCAGGTGGCGAGAGACAGCTGAAGGCCGGTGTCCAGGGGTAGGGAAGGCGAGGGCCCACCATCTTGAAGCCGCCCAATTGAGAGTCGGGAAATGGACCCAGACGCCAGTGGTTAACCCTCACAGCGTCGGCGTCGTACATGTACTACACAGGCTGAGTCACCTTCCCAGCGTCGGCGTCGTACATATACGACGCGACAATTTACGACACACACCGTGACTCAGATGTCATTTTTGACACTTTTCATGACTTAAACCTATGTCTTTTCAGCATTTCTGACATAATGGGAGAAAAAAAAATTTTGAAAAGTGCCGATGCTGGGGGGGGTCACGGGTGGGAAATGTTCCGACGCCATGGGGGTTAACAAGGGTCATGCCCTCAGTCATGAGTGCCTGAACTGAGCAAAGGTAAGGGCGAGACACTCCAGTCCCTGCCGCCCCCGAGACCAGCAGGCTTGTGATGGGAGTAAACGGCTCCAAAACCCCCCCTTTAGGCACGGCACAACAGCATATTGTGTAAATCTCAGGCCTCCACCAGCTGAGGGAATTGTGTCAAACGGGTAAGGGGCACCCGCTGTGTGGACGAGGGGCTAACAGTGACGTCAACCCCCCCCCTTTAGCTGTGACAGTCTGATCTTTCCCTCATACTAAACTCTTTTCTTCCTATTTTTTTATGAGTGTTTTTTGTGTGTGTGCACGCCGATGCAGGAAGTTGAAATCGGATTGTCTAGTCAATCGGGCGGTAGCCCTGTGATATATACCTACATATGTTCATCTCTCTCGTGTGTAGCATTTATCCATAAGGATGTTAGGGATTAGAAGAAAGATTTTCAATTTTGTATTAACCAAAACATGCTACCCTCCCATCGGGAGTGAGGATTATTGTTAGGGGGAAGGGAACTTGGGAAGCAAACCAATAAATTGTCTTCTGCCTATGTCCTGTATTAATGCATACAGCCTTCCTAGCCTACGGTGCAGTCTCGCAATCTCCCCCGCCACGACCTCCGAAGGTAACCACGACCCCACACTACCAAACTTGGGACTGAGGATACCATCTACCTCAAGGAACAACCCATAGTAAGCTGGGGAGTGACGGACACTATCTACCAGGTGGGACAGTTGTTAAGGTCAAGTGTTTCCTGGCCTGCCAGGGCAGGGAGAGTCTGGGAACTAACCAGTTAGTTTAGTTCCGTCCCACCTGGTTCACAGAACTGCCGTTCCTCGCTTACAGGCTTTGGGGGTTGTGCCATATTACAACCTCCTGGTGGCAGCTTACAGAGAGGGAACAGCAGGGAATCAAACCCAGCGTACACTCTCTGTGAGGCTGAGGAATAATAGCGTCACTATTCTTCCTCTTCCTCCCTTTTTTTATTTTTCAACAGGTGATGGCCAGGGGTCGAACCCGGGGCTGTTACACCAGTATATAAATGAAATCAATGGAAGATCATCCATGCCTTGCTGTTATCCCTTTTTTCCGTCGGGGCCCGGGAGCCGACACGACCCGGCCACCATTCGCTTTGTTTTGAATGACTAAGGAGCACTTGCCAATTCAAGCAGTACAAGCTACATAAAAAATCATTAGAAAAAAAATATCCATGTGTTCATTTTTAATTATTAATATTAGTGAGAATAATGGGGTAAATATGATATCAGAAACTGTACATCATGAGTCTTGTACGAGGAGTTATTTCGCGCAGTACCAGCCCGGCCGCCATTTGCATTGTTTGAAAACCACACAACCACACCCACACAACAAACAGCTGCATGCCGCGTGTCACCAGAACCATGTGAATTGTGTCTTGCCTAGTTGTCTGTCATAACCTACGAGTGATTGTGGGAATAATATGCTTATTATGATATCAGAAGCTGTGCATCATCAGTATGTACGGGGATGTATTTCTCACAACACCAGCCCGACCGTCATTTTCATTGCTTTACTCAAGGACACTTGTCAATTCAAGCAGTACAGGTTACACCAAAAATATATAAATTTCGGGAAACTGTACATCGTCAGTGTTCTTTAACCCGGTGGTAGCAGCGAGGGGCCAAATTTGTGGCTTTACCGTGTAGCAGCGACGGGCCAAATTTGTGGCTTTACCGTGTAGCAGCGACGGGCCAAATTTGTGGCTTTACCGTGTAGCAGCGACAGGCCAAATTTGTGGCTTTACCGTGTAGCAGCGACGGGCCAAATTTGTGGCTTTACCGTGCAGCAGTGACAGGCCAAATTTGTGGCTTTACTGTGTAGCAGCGACGGGCCAAATTTGTGGCTTTACTGTGTAGCAGCGACGGGCCAAATTTGTGGCTTTACCATGTAGCAGCGACGGGCCAAATTTGTGGCTTTACCGTGTAGCAGCGACGGGCCAAATTTGTGGTTTTACCGTGTAGCAGCGACGGGCCAAATTTGTGGTTTTACCGTGTAGCAGCGACGGGCCAAATTTGTGGTTTTACCGTGTAGCAGCGACGGCCAAATTTGTGGCTTTACCGTGTAGCAGTGACAGGTCAAATTTGTGCCATGATATAAACCCCCCAAAATAGATGATACATAAACTGATCACAAATGCTTTGATATATATTATGAAATGGCTTGTGTGAGGGTGATTTTTTCTCATTTTTCTCGCTTGGAGGGACCATTAAGAAACATGATCCCCGGGTTAACCGTACATATTTCTGAGCATTTTCAGAACTTTTTTTTCTTTCCAAAATTGTTGCCATAAAGTTTGGGGTGCACGTTAAGGGGCTATTACACTGGACAAATTATACGTGGATCTTCAGTCAAACCACAATTTCCGCTGGCGTGGTTCTCATTTGTTTCTTGTTATCACTGATGATGATGATGAGTAATACCGTCGTCCTTCGGTGAAATCTACCGTAGCTTTGGAAGACCGTGGACGCGTCAGAAAACCACGGAAATAGGAGAACCACGCCAGCGGAAATCGTGGTTTGACTTAAGATCCACAGAAAATTTGCCCAGTGTAATAGCCCCTTTATATGTCGGTGCGCGTTATACAGTAATATTCGGAACCCTGGTGATCCGGGGTTAAACATCCCGAAGACCCCATTCACGCCTGCACTGTGTTCCATCCCGACTCTTCCTCTTCCAAGTATTTCTACCCACATGCTGTCCAGTAGACCACCTTTCAACCCGGACTCTAGATTCTAGGATCAAAGATGAGCTCCGGGAGGGCAGCATGAGCCAGTGCAAGATGGCGGCACTATAAACACTCGCCTGCACCAGAACGGGCTGGGCCGACCATCAGGCCCCACCGGGAAGAAGCCTTGGGCCGAACATCAGGCCCCACCGTGAAGAAGCCTTGGGCCGAACATCAGGATCCACCGGGAAAAAGCCTTGGGCCGACCATCAGAATCCACCGGGAAGAAGTCTACCGGCGCAATAGGCCACGACGTAAAAAAAATAAATAAACAAATAAAAAATAAGAAAAAAAATTCCTCCACTTTTCTCCTATACACATCCTTCCCTGAGGCCACTGATGCACGATCTCTCACCTGACAGTTCTTTCATAC
This sequence comes from Eriocheir sinensis, assembly GCF_024679095.1. Classification (NCBI taxonomy): domain Eukaryota; kingdom Metazoa; phylum Arthropoda; class Malacostraca; order Decapoda; family Varunidae; genus Eriocheir; species Eriocheir sinensis. The sequence continues at coordinate 715,598 of NC_066534.1, forward strand.
CCTTTTCCCTCTTCCCACTCCCTCTCAATTTCCATTTCTCTTTCATTCTAATTTTGGATACTCCCATGAAGTGCTCAGATCAGTTAAACTTGGGACTGCATGGTGGGTTTTAAGGGACTGAGGGGTGAGACAGGAAGGGAAAACACTTATATATAATGTCTTTGACTCCCCAGGAAAAAGATAATTGGGGCTGAGACTGGGGGACTGCATTGGGGACTTGTGGGGGCTGGGTAAATACTGTTTGGGGAGATAAGTTCCTCCCACAACTTGTGCATCAATTACATCCTGTCTCAACCTGGTATCCACAGCTATATATATATTTTTTTTTTACAACAAAGGAGACAGCTCAAGGGCACAAAAAAAGGAAACAATAATAAAAAAAAAGCCCGCTACTCGCTGCTCCCAAAAATAATCCAAAGAGGTGGCCGAAAGAGAGGTCAATTTCGGGAGGAGAGGTGTCCTGATACCCTCCTCTTGAAAGAGTTCAAGTCGTAGGCAGGAGGAAATACAGATGAAGGAAGATTGTTCCAGAGTTTACCAGCGTGAGGGATGAAAGAGTGAAGATGCAGGTTAACTCTTGCGTAAGGGGCTTGGACAGTATAGGGATGAAAGAGTGAAAATGCAGGTTAACTCGTGCATAAGGGGTTTGGACAGTAAAGGGATGAGCATGAGTAGAAAGTCGTGTGCAGCGGGGCCGCGGGAGGGGGGGAGGCATGCAGTTAGCAACAGTCTGTATATAATCTATTACACTCCTCATGTCTCCCCTTGTCTACCTAGTGTGAATTGGCTTGTGCTGGAAGAAGGGGTTTGCCAAGAACAAATCCCCCTCAACACAATCAAGGTAGTATTGTACATTCCTATCCATACCCCACTTCCAGTCATCACCAGGCATCTCAAAGCTACCTACTACAAGCCGTCCTGTAGTGAAACTCTCTAGGGTGGAAGAGAGATGAGTTCCGGGGTACAGTATGAGCCAACTAAGATGACAACACACCTGGGTTGGGGCCAACTAGCAGGCCACCAGAGTTGCCAGGCTGGGGACTGCAAACCCGCTACATCCCTCTCCGAAAACCGCCAAATCCCGCCAGACCAATTTGCTTACCCGCCCCCCCCAACCCACCCACCCCTCCAAAAAAATAACAGTAGACTTTTTCATAATCCGTAGACTTTTTCAATATCCAGAACATTTTTATTTTTCTAGAATTAATTAACATAAGTAAACCTAAAACAATATAGTATCAACATTTTACACTGGTCCCTTATAATTTCTAAACAATGCCATATACCTACTAATTACCCATAAAAGAAACAAATATATATTTCATGATACTGAATAAGTTATTAATGGCAATGAATAAAATGCTACTTTGATAAGAATTGTGCTGTGCAATAGGAGATATAATTAAATCTATCTTTAACCTATACGTATAACTATAATTATTTTCCTCCATAGTTTTATAATTCAGGGAAATCCAGGTCCGCGTCCTTACGGTATATGACTTGAGTGAAAAGGGCTAACATTGGTGATATCGGCACAAATTCTTGGCAATATATGCCGTTTCACGACTCAGGAGTTGTTTATTATGTCCGCATATCATAAACATATATGGAAATTTACTTCCAGAAGGGCAAGGAAAGGGAAAGGGAAGGGAGACGGAGCAGGGAGGGGGGGACAGGGGTAAGTGGGGGTAGGTCGCAGGCAGGGAGTGACCTGACTCAGGCTGTGAGGGCGGGCAAGGGTCATCATTAGCAGCTGAGTGCGAACATTCTTCTCGTCGCTCGCCAGCAAGCTATGTTTTATGAATCATGACCTCGAAGATCATTTTGGTAGTAAGGATGATTTTAAATTTACTGGAGACTGACAAAAATACGCCAAAAAATCGCCAAGCAGGACAGAAATCAGCCAAAAAAACGCCAGCCCGCCAGCATCAATTTTTGTCTGCCATCGATCAGGTGGGTCCGGCTGAGTGAACTAGGAAGGTAACTTGATTAGTACTCACCTGATGTTACGTAGCTTGGGCTTCAGCGTAGGGACAAAGGTACAGTTAGTGGCTGGGTCCAAGTCTTCAATGGGCTCATCCTTCACGCACACATCCTCCTCCTCCTCCTCCTCCTCCTCCTCCTTCTTGATAGCAGTCTCGTCACACTGGGAGAGGACATCTTCGGAGTGATCGCTGTGAACAGATAATTGAGGCATCAAAGTCACACTAAGGAAAATAGTGACAACAATATGGCATGAGCACATTGAAAAATAAAGTAAAAGTAAAATAAGTATGCAAGACAACAACAAACACGGAAGTCAAACAATCACTTAACCCGGTGGTAGCTTGCCAGGCTTAACATATAATAAAAAGGCTAGTACTAGTCCAATATTTAAATAGTGCAATGTAACTTTTCATAGGACTGAGTACTTTACAGGAAGGGATATTTAGGTGTGTAGCCATATTTACTAGTAGACATGCATTGTTTTGTTAGATAAAAAGTTTTCTCTTGAAATGAATAAGTCGTACAGTTTCAAAGGGTAATTTCATCATCAGCTTTGCATGTAATTAATCTGTTTGTGTTTCTACCAAATCTAGAGATAAGTCATTGGAATTTGGTTTTCTTTTTCTCATCATTAATGTACTATAGTCTGTTGACGGAGCCTGTTCACCTGGTGCCTAGGCAGCGTTTGTTACGGCTCCTGTGATTGGCTGCACCCCTCCCTCCCTCACATGTCCACCGTGACGCTACACACTTGTATTTTCTTCGTCATAGCTCGTCTCTTATTCACGACAGACCACTTTAGTTGGTACCGTTGGACTCAGCAGTAATTGCACAACTCAGTTATGTTTATCTAAACTCGATAAAATAAAACAAAGGAAATGTGATGAGTTGAAGTCACACGACAACTCCGAAATATTTATAACACGGTTTACTTATCATCGCCTTTCTCATCAGTCTTTGAACCAGGGCTGAAATAAATAATTTCATCTCATAGAGCAAAGTCTCCTGAATGCTATGGTGCGATCAGATCATAGATAAAACGTGACATGAGCATAACACAGAATGGTTTCTAAGGATGAGTACAGCGACGACGCATGACTGCCCGCTGCCTGGCCGGCCGCCGCTGGTGGTGGTGCAGGCCAGGCTAATTTTCGTCTCCTTATTTCTTGCGTATACGCTTTCTTTCTTCACCCTAACACTCTCTATTACTTATTTACATCGGCTTTCATTACTCTTTCCTTGTATGGTTTATCTGATATCCACGTATTCTTTCAGCAAAGAAGAATTAACGAAAATATTGTGATAAGAGAAGATAAGGCAGGAAATAGGTAGGATTGAGTGACAGAGAGGGAAGGAAGAATTTGTCATGATGTAAGAAAAATGAGCAGCTGGTCATGATTGGTCCTGCCAGCATAGGAGTAGTATTTTGAACAATGCATCTGCAGGAGGTCTAGCGAGGAAATAACCAAATAGCCTATTATATCAGATGCTCCGTGAACAGACTATAATGACAGTGCATGTGGCGGGTACTGGAAGCTTGAAATGTGCCATACTATTTGCCTGAGCAGCGCCATCTTCCCCTCTGTTGTTGTGGCCCTGAACTGCTGCCGCCTTCTTTAAAATAACAAGAAGAAAAAAAGTGGCTATTCCCTGCCAAGCCTGGTAGAAAAGACTGCTCTCACCTCACGCTATCCACCAGTGAGGGCGGCTGCTGTGTGGTGAATGATGACACTTGGTTGTCTACCGGCTCCTCCTTTACGTCCACCGGCACAAAGTCAAAGAAGGGCTCCATCACGTCCTTCCTTCCCTGCAGATAACAAAGGTAAAGGATGAGCTTGCTTTAGGAGGCAGTTGTCACCACATCTGGCAGTGACTAATATACAAGTAATGACACTTACTTTTTCACAGCAAACAGGAAAATACAGAAAAATAAATACCTATCCAGTACTATACACTACACATAGGCTTTTGTCCTTCCCTGTAGATAACAAAGGAAAAGGATGAGCTTGCTTTAGGAGGCAGTTGTCATCCCATCTGGCAGTGACTTACTCTTTCATGGCAAACAGGAAAATACAGAAAAATAAATACCTATATCCAGTACTATACACTACACACGGCTGTCTCCAAACATTATCTTGTACACTCTAAATCACCCTTCTGGTCCCTTCCTGGAGAATTTTTATGAAGATATGACTGGAGAGAGTGTTCATAATGATTTGTTATTTAAATCAAATTGTGTGAACTGTCTTACTGACGTTTATAATCAGGTGACACAATATAACAATGTGTGTCCGATCATAGAGAAGTTCATTACTGTCAAGGATGGATCTCTCTGGTTTAAAGGTGAAATTTTGACACTGAAAAGAGAGAAACTTCGCAAGGAATGTAAACGGAGAAATGAGTGGTCTGTTGTGGCCTGGGAGGATTATAAAAATGTGAGAAATCGCTATACTGTAATGACTTGATAAGTAGGAAAGTTTTGTTTAGTGGGCGCAACATCTGTGGTCATATGCCGGAGAGAGACAGAAGGGGAAGGAATTATAGAAGGGAACAGACCCCAGGAGACGGGACACAACCCCCGATTAATACCTGGTACCCAATCACTGCTGGGTGGACAGGGGCGTAGGGTATCAGAAAAGCCGCCCAAATTTTTCCACTCCGCCCGGGAATCGAACCCGGGCTCTATCAGTTGTGAGCCGAGTGTTCTAACCACTGCACCACGAAGCCCCCTTGATAAGTAGGAGTAAAAGAAATTATTATCATACTATAATTCTTGAGGCAGGATCAGATATGAACAAATTATATCAACTTTTCAATAGTCTTACTGGTACTACTTAGAGAAGAAAGCTTCCCGATGGTTTCTGTGATAAAGATTTATCGGATAACTTTTGCAATTTTTTCAGGTTATTATTTTTTTTAGAACACGCACCTTTATCTGATACTATACCCGGCCCAAACCTTCACAAAACCCTTTGGGTAAAGGTGCGTGATCTAAGAAAAATAACCGCGCGTGGTGGACCTGGTCTCACATGCGTGGACTAATGACTAACTAAACGTACCATCGCTAACCTAGCGTACCATGGCTAACCGGATCATTGGCAACACTGCTCACTTCCCAATGGCCGCCACCAAAACAAAGCGCGCGTATGTATAATGTGCCTTTTCACGACCTTTACCACTTTTTGTTTACTTTTAAGTTTTTCCACCTTCATATTATTGTTAAGGGACATGTATTTCATCCCTTAACTATAATATGGAGGCATAATATCATATTTTGGAGGCGCGGAGTGATTCTCAATAATTACCCAAGTGAGTAAGTACAAGAGTACCTGGCTACCCCTTCTTCAACATTACCTTAAGTTAAGTAACTGACCTATTACCTTGTGTGCGGCGTGTTTGTGTTCAGCAGAATAATATATCAGCAGAACTCCGTGTTGCACTGCTGCCTGCAAAGAGCTCCGGCCCTGCTGCCTACGTCTTCCTGCTTAAGGGCGTTGAGAAGACCATGGAAGCACGTTCTCGAGAGCCCGAAAGGCTGGGCTGCTGCAGTCATCGGCAAGTTCGTGGTGGTCAGCAGGATGATGGCCGCGTTGGGTCATGGGCGGGCTACACACACACACACACACACACACGAGAGGCCCAGCAGCAAACTCCGACCCCCAGACACCAATCCGCGCGGCTCTTTAAAAAAATCAAAACAATATACAGGTACCGGTACCATACTACCAGTACCGATACTAACGGTACCAGCTATACGGTACGGTACCGGTACCAGACTGCTCGGTGGTGTCATGAGACAGCCGCTATAATAAGACATCCTATCCTCATCCGTGTTTGTAACTGTGTTTGCAAACATTGGGTTCCGCGCATGCGCAAATCAGGATGGGATGTCTTATCATAGTGGCTGTCTCATGACACCACACCGGTACCGAGCAGTCTGGTACCAGTACCGTATCGTATGGTACCGGTACCAGTTTGTTGTTTTGATTTTTTTAAAGCCGCGCAGATTGGTGTCTGGGACGGAGTTTGCTGTTGGGCCTTTCGTGTGTGTGTGTGTGTGTGTGTTGCCCGCCCATGACCTATGATCCATCCTGGTGACCACCACGAACTCTTGCCGATGACTGCAGCAGCCCAGCCTTTCGGGCTCAAGAGAACGTGCTTCCATGGTCTACTCAACGCCCTTAAATTATTACGGAAGAGAATATAAAAGAAAGTTGGAAAGAGACTAACACAACCCTAATACCTAAGAAGATGACACCAAAATAGGACGCACTATTAGGGCAGGGGAGGATGCTAGAGCACTGCAGAAGGATCTCAACAAACTGTCAGCTTGGTCAGAGAAATGGCAGATGTTAACATCACCAAGTGTAGCGTACTAAGTGTAGGAACACGCAACCTATTACACAGGTATAGTTTAGACTCCACAGCAATAGGCAGGCCTGAGAGTGAAAGGGATTTGGGAGTGTTAGTGAACTCTGACCTAAAACTAAGGAAGCAATGTATTAGTGCGAGGAATAGGGTTAACAGGGCATTAGGCTTTATTAACAGGACGGTAACCAACAGGAGTGCAGAGGTCATCCTCAGACTCTATTTAGCGTTAGTTAGGCCACACTTAGATTATGCTGTCCAGTTTTGGTGCCCACACTACAGAATGGACATCAACTTGCAAGAATCAGTTCAGAGGAGGATGACCAAGATGATTCAGGGGCTGAGGAACCTCCCATATCAAAATAGGCTGAAATATCTAAACTTACATTCACTAGAGAGACGAAGAGTGCGGGGAGATCTGATAGAAGTATTCAAATGGGTCAAGGGTTACAACAAAGGCGATATAAGTAAAGTACTGAGAATTAGCCAGCAGGATAGAACTTGCAGTAATGGATTTAAATTAGAAAAGTATAGATTTAGGAGAGATATAGGCAAGCATTGGTTTAGTAATAGGGTGGTGGGGGAATGGAATAGACTCAGCAATCACATAATTAGTGCAGGGACGATAGCTTGTTTTAAGAGTAGACTGGATAGCTACATGGACGAGGACTGCAGGTGGCAGTGAGGTGTGGGTGCAGTAAGGTGACGGGGTGCTGGATGCGTGCCCAGTACCGCCGGTATAACAAGGATCAAGCCTCTACCTGTAACCCCTGCAACTACACCTCACCCACCGTGAGTAGTGGGGGGGATTCTGGAGCTGCCCTGTGTAGGCCACCCGGCCTCTTGCAGTTTCCCTATGTTCTTATGTTCTTATGTTCTTAAGAACAAACCTACAGCAGCCGATTTAAGACCAATAGCACTGGCCAATTCATCATATAAACTATTTATGGTCATTGTGAGGTAAAAGATTGAAGATCATATTAGAGAAGTTGGACTAAGGAGTGATCTGCAGGCAGGCTTCACAGAGGAAAGAAGAGTCACAGACAACTTATTAAAGTACTACTGTTTCTCTGAAACATACAAGAACAAAAATACAGCGAGTAGCGGGCTTTTTGTTATTATTGTGTAACGGTCCGAATGTGAGTGAACGAGAATGTGAGTAAGTCAGTGAGTAAGTGTGAGTGCATGAATGAACGAGAGAATGTGAGTAAGTCGGTGAGTGACAAAGTAAGTGTGAGCGAGTGGGAGCGTGAATGGGTGAGAGTGAATGAGTGAAAGAGTGAATGGGTGGCTGAGGAATGTAAGTCGAACCCCTCCAAGAAATCAATAACTAATATACCTTTTCCATTTAGCGTAACCCGTTTCTGGGTCATGATCTGTAGAGTCCCTTGATAGATAGAGTCCCGACAGCCTAAATTTTGGACGCCATTATTGGCCCGGTCTTCGCCGCGAGACCGTGTGCTAGTGTTTGAAAAGCGCGGCGAAAACACAGGGCCAATAATGGCGTCCAAATCTTAGGTTGTCGGGACTCTATGAGGGACTCTACAGATCACGACCCAGAAATGGGTTACGCTAAATGGAAGATGCTATTATAACTAGTTATTGGTTTCTTGGGGGGTTCGAGGCTTTGAGATGAGGGATTTCAGTAACTCTCGTTCATATATTCGCTCATTCGCTCGCAGTGTTATCTTCTCATAACCTTTTACGCACTTACATTCCTCAGCCACCCATTCACTCTTTCACTCATTCACTCTCACTCATTCACGCTCCCACTCGCTCACACTTACTCTGTCACTCACCGACTTACTCACATTCTCTCGTTCATTCATGCACTCACACTTACTCACTCTGTTACTCACTGACTTACTCACACTCTCGTTCACTCACATTCGGACCGTTACACGGCTCCCTCCTTCCTGAGACTGAAATCCCTTTCTCAAGCCTTGAACCCATGGGTAACATGTCTAAAAACAATCACATTAGTACTCACTCCATATAAAACAGTTACATCATATATAAAACATTAGATAAAATCCAATAAAACTTCTAAATGTAATACACTCCATCCCTTAATTACGTCAAGAACTTACTACAGAATTGTCTTTAACAGCGGCCAACAACAACAAAAAAAAATATCATGGCTATCCACTGGTATGGGCACGAGTGCCCTGGGGTCTCATCAGGACCCGGCATCCTGGCGGGGTGTCAGATTGGTACCTCCCCCACCTCCCCTGGCATCCGGGGGGGCGTGGTATGGCCTTCCTTGCCACTCCCACACCTTCCGCGGGGAGCCCAGGTCGTCCCAGAGAGTACTGGTGGGGTTGACGATGCTCTTCTGGGTGTCCACGTTTCATCGGGCTTCGCCACCCCCGGATACGGGAGAGATTTACCAGTGCCGTATTGCACTGCAACAAAAGGAGGGTTTATTACCAACTATCCTGCACCGCACAGATCTGTTCCAGGAGCCAACCCAAACTTCTTCACTTAGCCTTCATGGAGGACTTCTCTCTCTGGTTGGACGTTGTTCGACTTCATCTTCATCGCTACTGTCCACCGGTGGCACTATTACCTCCTCCTGTTCTATGAGGATTTGTTCTTGTCCTCCATATGGTGTTACTTTATCTGCCGCTTGTTGTAGCTTAGTTCCGTTAAAGACATTTTCTAATGTATAGGCACTCCCCATCCCTAATTATTTCTTTAACCTTGTACTGACCTAGCCACTTCACTCCTAACTTCCGCTTTAACAAGGGGGGGATGGTTCACAGGAAAGCCCACCGCAAAAGCCACCATATGTAGCGTGGAAAAGAGAAAATAAATTAAATAAATAATTCTACATCCCCTTTTTTAACGACCACTAGGGTTGTGATGGTATGTGGTAGCGTGGTAGTCGTCGAGCGCTGGTCCCGGATGTTAAGGCCTCAGGACAAGTGAACACTCGTTCCGAGGTTTGTGACCAGAAGGGCGTTACTTGTGTGATTAATTATGGAAGGTGGGAGGATTTCCGTGGGAACCACTTGTGAGACAGCATTAAGAAACTGGATGGTGATAATGTACTGGGGGGATGTGTATGGTTCAGTAATCTCAAATGAGCAGCAAAACAGGCTCCAAATGATAACACTCACTGTAAGGTTGTATATAAATATGTATTTGGTTTCCTTTTGCAAAGGTTAGCGGAGTACTAATAAAAATAAGAAAAAAATGAATGACCGACAGGCTGTAGGCCTCTAATCTAGCTAGCTACCGGCACAAAGGAGATTTGGGGAATACACAGAATGCTTAGCTCTAGTTGCTGGATGCGGAGAAGGAGGAGCTGGCGTGAGTGTCGGGCTCGGCAGGGGACGTCCACGATGGGCATGGGCGGTCCTGGTGATGGACAGACGGGCGCCGCTTGATGTGGAGATGGAGCGGCTCGGGTGGTGTGAAGAGGCGGGCGCCCTTTGACGTAGGGAGCAGCTTGGGGCAGTGGTATTTCGGCCCCCAGGGCAGTCGAGGGGCAGGTTACCCCGCCATACAAGTTCCCATCCTGTAGTCCGTCTCACCCCGCAGGCCGTGGGTGGTTTTTTCGGGGGGAGGCTGAGTGGAGAGATGGACACCTCTCTCACTCAACTCCAACTCGCTGCCTTTCCTTGCTAGGGCTGCTGCTCGTCTCCTGACTAGCCCGCCTCACACACCAGGCCGTGGGTGGTGTGTAGGTCGGGGGCTGAGTGGAGAGATGGACACCTCTCGGACCAGCCCGCTTCTCGGTGTTTTCTCGCTGCCTTTCCTTGCTGTTGGGGTGTTCGTCTCCTCGCGTCTCCCAAGCTTCTGCCTTGCTGCAGTGGTGCTTGTCTCCTCACTTCTCTCAAGCTTGTCTCTTACTGCAGTGGTGCTTGTCTCCTCACTTCTCTCAAGCTTGTCTCTTACTGCAGTGGTGCTTGTCTCCTCACTGACCCGTGGGTCTCCTTGCCCTCGCCTTCTCGCCTCTGCTCCTCGCTAAGCTCCTCCCCCTTCTTCACGTGACTCCCTCTCGGCATTACAATCAAACCCTACCTAACTAACTAACTAGTTATTGGTTTCTTGGAGGGGTTCGAGGCTTTGAGATGAGGGATTTCAGTAACTCTCGTTCACGATATTTACTCATTCGCTCGCCGTGTTATCCTCTCATAACCTTTTACGCACTTACATTCCTCAGCCACCCATTCACTCTTTCACTCATTCACTCATTCACTCACTCATTCACGCTCCCACTCGCTCACACTTACTCACTCTGTTACTCACTGACTTATTCACATTCTCGTTCACTCATTTGGATTTGGACCCTGGACGCTATACGGTCCAAGGCGCACAACCACCTCTCGGAACTCCTGCGTACCGTCCCGGGCATCAGCAAGGATTGGGTAGCATTCGGTCGCCTGTGTGCCCCTCGCGTACTCTTCCTCTTCTTCGCTCGCCTCCTGCCTCCTCAGATCCGGGGCAGTGCGGAGGACGGGGCAGCTCACAGAGTCCGAGGTGGCGGGGGTCGCTGTTCCGCCCCTTCCAGCCCTCTACGGAACCTGGAACTAGCTCTTGAGGACCAAATATATCGGCTTCTCCGCAAAAGTCGGGTCATCACAAATATTAGTGCCAACTCTCTCTTTGCGCTTCCCAACAACCAAGCATATGTTTACATTATGGAGGAACCGCAGCCCCCCCCCCCCCCCTCATCGCTGCCACCCTGCACTCCCTCTGTGGCACCCCATCGGCCCCCACCACACCCTCTGCTGGTGATAGCTTGGCGGCTGACCTCACCCACCTCAGCCTGGGTGTGGCGGGGGTGCGGGGGCAGACTGTTGGCGGCGGACGGCAGGACCCGACCTCAGCCACCACCGCCAATGGCCTGAGTGCTTCAATTCTCTCCGGTGTGGCAACGGAACGGAAGAGGAACCTGGAGCACAGTTTCGCCATCTTCCTCCAGCAGCACATCGACCAGGCACTGGGGAAGGGATTTGACGACAATGTGGGTAGGCATTCCGGACCCCTCTTCTTCATGGTGCCAAGAGCGAATGTGTGGTTCGAGGCTGTCAACAAAATCTATAATTTCTTCGTGGCAGAACCATCGGAGAAGGACACCAAGGCTAAACAGGTCATGAGCAGCCTTCAGAACCTGGTGGAGACTGAGGTGAGGTTCTCGGCTGCCCGCTGCGCCAAGATTCTGCCCCTCGCTCTCTCCACCTACAAGGACGGACTGCCCCCACACTACACCCAGCTACATCACCAGGAGAAGCTGGTCATGGCTCTCACCGTCCTCAGCGGGCAGGCGAGGGGCCCAATGTACGAGGAGTATGTGTCACAGTTGGAGGAAGCGTGTGAGAGGGTGTGGCGCGATGGGAGGATGGGATGCGAGGTGCTGTCCCTGTCTGGTAACACTTGTCAGCACCCTCGACACAACACGGCCTCGGAGGGTGACCGGGAAGGGGTGGAGAGGGGCCTTCCAGTCATGCCACACAGCTCCGGCGTCACCTACATCAGCTTTTGCAACTGTGGGCGCCGGCAGGGACAGCGCGAGGACCCCTTCACTGTGCACGATGCCAACCACCTCTTCTACTCCCTCCTGGCCGACACATGTTGCACGCGTCTGGAAGCCATCACCTTCCCCACCTTTAAGCCCAGCGTGTCCAATGCCAGAGCCGCCAAGGTCTCCGGCTCCGAGGATGACGACAGCGACACCACCACCACCAAAGCCTCGAACCCCTCCAAGAAACCAATAACTAGTTAGTTAGTTAGGTAGGGTTTGATTGTAATGCCGAGAGGGAGTCACGTGAAGAAGGGGGAGGAACTTAGCGAGGAGCAGAGGCGAGAAGGCGAGGGCAAGGAGACCCACGGGTCAGTGAGGAGACAAGCACCACTGCAGCAAGGCAGAAGCTTGGGAGACGCGAGGAGACGAACACCCCAACAGCAAGGAAAGGCAGCGAGAAAACACCGAGAAGCGAGTTGGAGTTGAGTGACAGAGGTGTCCATCTCTCCACTCAGCCCCCGACCTACACACCACCCACGGCCTGCTGTGTGAGGCGGGCTAGTCAGGAGACGAGCAGCAGCCCTAGCAAGGAAAGGCAGCGAGTTGGAGTTGAGTGAGAGAGGTGTCCATCTCTCCACTCAGGCCCCCCCCCCCGAAAAACCACCCACGGCCTGCGGGGTGAGACGGACTACAGGATGGGAACTTGTATGGCGGGGTAACCTGCCCCTCGACTGCCCTGGGGGCCGAAATACCACTGCCCAAGCTGCTCCCTACATCAAAGGGCGCCCGCCTCTTCACACCACCCGAGCCGCTCCATCTCCACATCAAGCGGCGCCCGTCTGCCCATCACCAGGACCGCCCATTCCCATCGTGGACGTCCCCTGCCGAGCCCGACACTCACGCCAGCTCCTCCTTCTCCGCATCCAGCAACTAGAGCTAAGCATTCTGTGTATTCCCCAAATCTCCTTTGTGCCGGTAGCTAGCTAGATTAGAGGCCTACAGCCTGTCGGTCATTCATTTTTTTCTTATTTTTATTAGTACTCCGCTAACCTTTGCAAAAGGAAACCAAATACATATTTATATACAACCTTACAGTGAGTGTTATCATTTGGAGCCTGTTTTGCTGCTCATTTGAGATTACTGAACCATACACACATCCCCCCCCATAGTACATTATCACCATCCAGTTTCTTAATGCTGTCTCACAAGTGGTTCCCACGGAAATCCTCCCACCTTCCATAATTAATCACACAAGTAACGCCCTTCTGGTCACAAACTTCGGAACGAGTGTTCACTTGTCCTGAGGCCTTAACATCCGGGACCAGCGCTCGACGACTACCACGCTACCACATACCATCACCACCCTAGTGGTCGTCAAAAGGGGATGTAGCTTTAATTATTAATTTAATTTATTTTGTGTGCCCTTGAGCTGCCTCCTTTGTTGTAAAAAAAAAAAAAAAAAAAACACTAATAGTAACATCATTGGACTTCAAGAAAGCTTTTGATTCAATTGACAGAGGAAACATAATAAAGACACTTATGAACAACAAAATAGACTCAAGGCTGATAAATATCATAGCACAAATATATCATAATGACCGAACACATTTACATTTGAACAATGAAAAACAGTCAACAATCAACATAACAAATGGAGTATGACAAGGGTGTAATGGTTCCACAATCCTTTTTCTGCTAATAATATACATAATCATACAGAAACTAGAAGACGAACAAATTGGATTCAAAAATGATAAGTTCAAGATTCCTATTTTATATTATGCTGACGATGGACTACTACTGTCAAGAACAATAGATGAAGCAAAGTACAGCGTCAACCTTATACAGAATATAGCTATGCAATGTGGGCTCCAAATAAACAAAGAAAAAAGTAATATATAATCAACAAGAACAACCAGAAACAATTGCAGGCATTAGTACATGTAATAAAATAAAGTATCTTGGAATAACAATAGAAAACAAGAAGAACTGCTTCAAGGAACATAAGAAAGAGAAAATGAACAAAGCCAATCAACTAGCAAACATGGCATATAGCATCACGGAAAGGAGTTGTAACAGGTTGTTAGTTGGAAAAGGGTACTGGAAAGGCGTCGGATTGGCTACCATATTATATGGAGCAGAAATACTTGACATACTCCAGTGCATAGAAAACAAAGTTTACAGATGCATTTAACAGGTCCCAACATATACAGCAAGCTGCGTCTTGAAATAGGAGCAACATCAACAGTAGCCCGAGATGCAAAAATAAAAATCATGTTTACTAAACACATACTAAAAGAGAATCGAAATGAACTGATGAAAGAGATCTTCATGCAGGAATATGAGAAGGGAAAGACTACATGGATAAAGAACCTGAAAGTAAATATGCAAAACATGAACTTGACACTTAGAGAAATAAATGATGTGAAGAAGGAAAGTATTATAACAAAAATCAAAGAATGGGATACATCAAGGTGGAGAAGGGAAGCAGAACAGAAATCTACACTAAGGATATACAAAAAATACAAGAGTAATATAGAATAAGCAAGCTGGATAGACAACACTGAAGAATCCAGATTAATGATGAGAGCAAAAACCAACATGTCGCTAAGTTTAAACTGGAGAAATGGCTGCCAAGGAAAGAGTGAGCGGTGTCCATGTAATGACTGTGGCAAGGAAACATTACAACATTTTCTCTTAGAATGTACAGGATATGAAGATATAAGAAACAAATTTAACTTACAACTAACTTCACATAACACAGAAAAAATAATAGCAGAAACACTACTTTTTGGTGAACAAAGAATCAAAGCTATACAAGAAAGGAAAGAATATATTAAAACTATCTGGAAAACAAGACACAGAAAAACACAGGAACTGCAGCACAACTAAAGAAACAGTCTAGTGGGAGCCAATGCCAAGGCTTATCCCACGCCTGCCACTGAACTGAAGAGCCGCGCGGATTGGTGCCTCGGGGACGGAGTTTGCTGCTGGGCCTCTCGCAAGGAGACTATAGAACAGTCTCTTTGGCCTGTGTACTCCCGGACTTGGTAGCGTCAACACGTCTCCCCCACCGTCTAAGCAACAGCTCTCGCGGGCGAGCGATTGAGCTGCTCTGCTTCCTGCCAGTCCCAGCGCCACGTGTCAGTGTTCGCGAGCTACGCGTCATTGTTCACAGTCACTAGTTCCACGTGACTCTACAACCTTGTGTCCCGGGACACCGTCCATTAGGGACAGGATAGTCCGCCCTTGGTTGTCGGGCTGCTACAACGCCCTTTAGAGTGTGTGTGAAGCCGGTAGTCTCTGCTGTAGTACGACGCCGAACCCCGAGGGCAGTGCCACGAGGGGGCCCCTTAGGATAAAGGGGTGGTTATAGGAGGCAGCAGAGATAGTTAGGTTCCCCAAAGACCCGCAAGGGGCAACAGCGGGGCTCTACCGAGCCCTCTAGAGGGTGGGGGAGTTTAGCCCTCCCGCTGTTGTAGGCTTAGCCCGGCTCTAAATCGGTTAGTTGTTTCTTTTTTTTTCCTTTGTTTTATATTTGTAGATGTGGTTAAGCCTTCTGGCTTTCTAGTCGCTAGGATGTCTGCCGCTACGGATAAGCGTGAGCGCCATGCTTCTTACTCCGATGACTCGGCATCGGAGTCCCCTGCCGACAAGCAGCTCCGCCTTGAGTCGGAGAGTGAGAATGAGGCCTCCTGGCCCCTCCCGCTGTCGTCTGACGACGAGTGGGAGTAGTTGGTGACAGGCGCAAGCGCCGGCACGCACGCCGCGCTCCTCCGCTCTCCGCCAATCACGGCTCTGCCCCTTCGCCCCCCGCCAATCACGGCGCTGGCCCTCCGCTCTCCGCTCTCCCCGCCGCCGCTTCCACCTCTGGCTCGCCCGCTCCCAGGACCTCGCACGCCCCGCGGTCCACGCCCGCTACTGCGACTCCATCGCCTACCACCGCTGCCGCCCCGCTGCGAGTCGCCGCGCCCCCCGAGGCACCGGCGTTCCGCCGCGCTGCTCCCCCGCCACTCAGCCCCAAGGTTATCGTACCCCGACCCCGGGGTTCGACTCCACTAGATCTAGCGGAGGCCTTGGAGCAGCAACTCGGAACCCGCCTGCAGATGCGGTTCCTGGAGTCTGGCAGCGTGCTGATCACGCCTCCCTCCGAAGAGGTTCTCCACCGGCTGCAGGGAACGACGGAGGTCGACGGCAAGCCGGTCCTGCTGCGGCTGACGGGAGACGCCACAATCAAGGGTGTGGTGACGTCATACCCTGCGGCTATGCCCCTCAAGGCTCTCCTTCGCCACCCAGACGTCGTCTCAGCGGACAGGTGCCAGACGCGAGATGGGCTGGACACCCGCCAGGTCATCGTCACGTTGAAAGGCCCCCTCCCGGGCAGTCTCGACCTGGGGAGTTGGGGGGTGTTTTATACACGCCCCTTCAACAGGGAACCACTGCGCTGCTTCCGCTGTCAGCAGTACGGCCACCACCGTTCTCGCTGCAACCGCCCGGCCGTATGCGGCATGTGCTCCGGGCCGCACATGACCGAGGCCTGTCTGGCCAAATACAAGGCCGGGGAGGAGGTACCAGCTCTCTGTCCAAATTGCAGACAGCAGCACCATGCCTGGAGTCGCCGCTGCCCCTCACGGCTGACCCGGGTGGACGAGGGAGTCAAGCGGCAGGAGGAATGGCGTGCTGTTCACAACCCCTCCCGCCCGGCATGGACCAGACGGTCCCGCTCAAGGTCGCATCAGCCGGCCCCGCCCCCTGCCCAGGCAACATTGGCCTCTCCAGCTCACTTCCCCAGCCTCCCGCCACCAAGCGCCTCTCAGGCGGCCTCTACTGCCTCCACCCTAACACCCGCCCTGCCTCGTCTCCCAGCTGCACCCTCCACCTCGACACCTGTCCCGCCTTCCCGCCCAACCTCCACCTCGGGCTCCTCCCCGCAACAGGTGCAACCAGCTTCCACACTGTCTCCACCTCCTCTGCCTCAACGCGGGCGTCGACAGAGGAACCGCAGGTCGCAGCCCCCCCCGAGCGCACAGACTGCACCACCGTCCACACCACCCGGCTACGTCCTTGTGACAAAGACCGCGCTCGAGGGAATGCTGGCAAGCTTTGCCCTTGCCCTGACCGGCCTCCTCCAGCTCACGCCCAACGAGGCGGCCCTGCGGGTAATAGCGAAGGCGACAGTGGAGGAGCACTTTCCCGACCTCGCAGGCCCCTCCACCACACCCGCCCCACCACCTCCAGTGCCTCAGGGCCCCGCTCCCCCACCTGCCAAGACCCGAGCATCCGAGCCCCTTCCTCCTCCCGTAGAGGTAACGGAGATGGAGGCCGACGAATGCCACCAGCCTCCCCAGCCAGGCGTACCTCCAGCCAAGGCACCGTTGAAGGCGGTGCACTGGACAATGGGACGCAAAACGACCCGCTCCCACATCCCGGTGCGCACAGTCCCGCCGCGCTCCTGCGTCCCACAGCCCAAGCGGAGGGTGGAGCAGAGGCGCCGCGGCCCTGCGCCCGCCCTCGCGACGGCCCCCGTGTCCACCCCGGCGCCGTCCGCGAGGGGCGGCCGCTGAGTGTCCTCCAGTGGAACGTCTGTGGCGTGCGGGGGAAGGTCCACCTCCTGCGGGCTGCGCTCGGCACCGGCGGCTTCGATGTCGTCCTCCTGCAGGAGACACTCCTGGGTGAGGGCCAGTCGGTGCGGCTTAAGGGCCTTCTACCTCCCTGCCATTGCCGGTGCGGCGCGTGGGTGTGGCATTCTAGTCAGGGATGCACTTCCCTGCACTAGGGTGACTCACCCCGTGCCATGTGGTGACGGCGTGGAGGTGCTGGCAGTACGTGTTTCCTTGCCTAGCGAGACGGTTGACATTTACTGGGTGTAAATTGGACGGGCTGCGGATGCAGACTTCAATGAGCTTTTCTCACTCGCCGCCGATGAGCCCACCTTCATCGGCGGCGACTTTAACGCCCACCACGAGAGGTGGGGGAGCCGCCGGAACAACCGTGTCGGCCGCCACGTCGCAGCAACGCTGGCGGACCTGCCAACTGTCACTCTGCTCAACACGGGGGAACCCACTCACGTCCGCGGGGGTGCTGGACCTCTCCTGGTGTCGCAGCCTCTTGCTGTCGGCGCGACGTGGGCCCTGCATGACAGCCTAGCCAGAGACAAATTTGCCACAGTCACCACCCTACCAGACGCCCCGCCGCTGCCACCGCAGCGGCCGGCACGCTGGAATTTGAGCAGGGCTGACTGGCCTAGGTTCCGCGCGGCGGTTGCCCGTCATCTGGCGACCACCGACAGGCCTGACGACTTAGAGGGGGCGGCGGTCCGCCTGATTGAGATGTTCCGCAGTGCAGCTGACGAGGCCATCCCCACCACCAGACCTGCGAAGCGGAATTATAAGGACCGGTGGTACTACAATGCGGACATCAAAGTGGCCAACCACCGAGTCAATCAGGCGCGTAGGCTCAACAGGCGTCACAACACCGACGCCACGAGGGGCCTCCTCCGGGCGGCCATCCGCCAGGCTAAGGTCACTACAGAGAGGGTGCAAGAGGAGCACTGGCTATCCTGGTGCGCAACCATTGACCACGGTGTATCCACTGCCGTGCTCTGGCGGAAGCTCCGTGCAGTTGCACGAGGGACCCAGCCTAGGACACCGCTTCACCCGCAGCCTCAAGTCGAGGCCGGGAGACTGCTTACCACCTTTGTTTCCCGGGCCTCGTCGGCCAGGCTGCCTCCGGCCACCAGGGAGCTACAGAGGGAAGCCTACGCTGCCAGGATCGAGGCATTCACGGAAGCTTGTAGGGAGGACCACGCTGCCGACGCCCCGATCCGCGTGGAGGAGCTTGTGCGAGCCATCCCCGTGAAAGACACTGCCCCTGGAGAGGATGCCATACCATACACGTTCCTTCGGAACGCTGGGACGGCGATGCAGGATGAAATAACAACTCTTTTCAACCAGTCATATACTCGGTGCCCTTCCCGCGGCGTGGAAAACGGCCACCATTGTCCCTATCCCCAAGGGCGTAGATGGCCAATACCGCCCCATCTCCCTTCTCAGCTGCCTGGGGAAGACGATGGAAAGGGTCATCCTCTCTCGCCTCCTCTGGACCATGGGCCCTCTGCACCACCATCTGTTTGCCTTCCGGCAAGGCAGGGGGACACGGGACTGCGTATCTACCCTCCTTTCAACCATCCTCGATAGGACGGCGGTAGTCGTGTTCCTCGACTTAGAAAAAGCCTTTGAGCTGGCATCGGCGCCTGCCATTCTCTCGATCCTGGCGGAGAAAGGTGTCCGGGGCCGCCTTTTAGCCTGGATAGGGCACTACCTCATGGGTCGCCAGGCCGCAGTGCGGTATCAGGGCTGTACTTCTGCTATTGAGACCCTGGAAAACGGTACGCCACAGGGTGGAGTGCTGAGCCCCGTTCTCTTTAACCTGCTGGTCGAGAAACTGGCGGCCCTCCCGACCAGCAGATATTGCAAAGTGCTTTGCTATGCTGATGACGTGGCCATGGTGGCTACGGGACCGCAACCTGTGGCCAGCGCTCGCCTTCTCCTCCACCGCCTCGCAGAGGCTTGTGCTTCCCTCGGCCTCGTCGTCAACAGGGAAAAGACCAAGGCAATGCTGTTCCGGCAGAGACGCTCCCCCGAACCTCTCCTGCTTGGCGGCGAGCCGTTACCGTGGGTGTCATCATATAAGTACCTGGGTATGACCATCGACTCACGGCTGTCGTTTGTGCCTTACATCGCCTCTCTCCGTGCGAGGGTGAAGGGCCGCACCAACATCATGCGCGCCCTGGCACGGACGGAGGGCGGTGCGAGCGGCAGGGTGCTAAGGCGCTTTTATGTCCAGGCGGTGCGGTCCTGTGTGGACTATGGGTCGCCATGCCTCCTCACAGTTAGCACCGCTGCACTCGAACCGCTTGAGGTGGCCCAGAACGCGGCACTCCGCCACATTCT
Source organism: Eriocheir sinensis (assembly GCF_024679095.1). Taxonomy (NCBI): domain Eukaryota; kingdom Metazoa; phylum Arthropoda; class Malacostraca; order Decapoda; family Varunidae; genus Eriocheir; species Eriocheir sinensis. The sequence goes on from NC_066534.1 coordinate 735,377, forward strand.
CGGGGCCCCGCGCTGGACAAAATGCGTGTGCCTCAGAGCGGAGGCCCGATTGCCCTCCATCTCCACCAGGATCACCCAGCTTTCCATCAGCCACCTTATTAAGCTGCTCCGCCTCCGGGGGTCTGAGTCACTCCGTGACTCCGTGGGGCAGGCCCTCCTACAAGACCCACACCTTTTCCGACGGAGGTTGTGGGCGGCGGTAGCAGCCGCTAAGCTCAGGCCACATGCCCTGGCGCGTGCCTCCATCGCGACGCCTGACGCGCCCCACCCGACATATGTGGCTCCCCCGCCTTGGGCTCTCCGGCCCTTCACCGCCACCATCAAGCCCCTGCCATCAAAAAAGGCCTGTTTGTCTGTGGAGCGGCTGGAACGGGAAGCCGCGGCACGGGTGGAGGATGCCTCGCACCTTCGGGCTGCTCATTACTACACCGACGGCTCTGTCGCCCAACACTCCGGGGCCGTCGGTGCAGCGTTTGTCACGGCGGGGCACACAGAACTCATTCGGGTGTCTGATGGCTCCTCATCGACACAGGCGGAGCTTGTTGCCATCAGCTGGGCCCTGAAACACGCTGAGGAGGAGGGCGTGGGGGCTGTCGTCCTCCACTGCGACTCGGTGCCGGCCATCCAGTCCCTCCTTGCCGAACCCGCTACCGACAACATCTCCCTCCTTACCGGCATCCACGCCCGGATGCAAGGACTGCAGAGGGAGGGGCGGGTCATTCACTTCAACTGGGTGCCCAGCCATGCCGGAGTTCCAGGGAACGAGGCTGCGGACCGTGCTGCTGCGGAGGCCACCCTGCTCCCTGTGGTGAGGCACGGGCTATCACCCAGCGGCTCCCAAGTCAAACGGGGCGCAGCTATGCACGCCTCAGCCGAGAGAAGGAGGGAGCTAGAGGAGGCAGTGGCTGCGGGCTCGCCATCAGCCCATTGGTATTCCGCAGCCACTGACTTTGGTCAACGAGCGATACCGATGCCCCTCCCACGACGGACGGAGACCAGCCTCCGCCGCCTGCGTCTTGGGTACAAGTGTTTCTCGACACTTGATCCTGAAGATCCAGTACCAGTCGACTGCTCGCATTGTGGGGAGGAGGTTCTCCAACCACTCCTCCACTACCTCCTCGAGTGTGAATGCACTCAGCAATTCCTTCCCAACCCGGAGGGGTTGCCTGCCCCTAGCCTTATCGGGTACCTGAGTGACGACCAGCTGCTGCGCCTCGTTGAGGAGTGTGCCCCGCCCCGATAAAGAACTGTCTGTTCACCGCTTACAGCTACAGGCCGCCTATTGAGACAAAGGCCTGTTTCCCCTTGTGAGGGGATAAATCTTAAACAACAACAACAACTCTCGTGTGTGTGTGTGTGTGTGTGTAGCCCGCCCATGACCCAACGCGGCCATCATCCTGCTGACCACGAACTTGCCGATGACTGCAGCAGCCCAGCCTTTCGGGCTCTAGAGAACGTGCTTCCATGGTCTACTCAACGCCCTTAATCAGGAAGATGTAGGCAGCAGGGCCGGAGCTCTTTGCAGGCAGCAGTGCAACACGGAGTTCTGCTGATATATTATTCTGCTGAACACAAACACACAAGGTATTAGGTCAGTTACTTAACTTAAAGTAATGTTGAAGAAGTGTGTAATGTACGAAGTTACCGTAGGGATAAATATGGAGAGTCACTAATACGCGTCTCCAATATTGCCCCCACGAGAATAATGACCTTTCTCACATGCTGTACTGTACTTATCTAGTTTTACCGGCGCATCACACATGTGAGGGGGGTCGAGGGGGGCGAAGCTCCACGTTAAAAGTTAGGTTATGTAAAGTTCGGTTGGAGTTATTTAAATATGCTCCCCCACTCAAAAAACCCAATTTCCCACGGGTCTCCCAAGATCGTTAGGGGAAGGGGATTAATTTAAAATAAGAAAAAAATGGAAATTTGTTTTTCTCTTGACTAATTAAAGAATGTGTTGATAGCTATTCATATACATATAACATATTGTTACGCCACCCCCCACCACACGCCATCCACGGGCAGGCAGGAGGCGTGATCCCCAGAACAACCACACGGGCACCAGTCACTGACAACGCCCCACACAGAACACCGAGGGGAGGGGACACGAGGCAGGGCACAAAGGATACACGTTCAACACTAATTTCTAGTTTAATGACAGGGTCCTCACACAGTACAGCAACTCTCAAGGGCACAGAACAGTTAATCAGGCACACAGAGGCACGACAGACTCGCACACAGCTCACGAACGGGGCATTCAGCTGAACCCCCGCCAGCCCAGTAGGGGTGGGCAGGTACCGGTACCAGTACCAGTACTAACGGTACCAGCTAAACGGTACGGTACCGGTACCAGATTGCTCGGATTTATTTATTTGATTTATCGATAATTCTTCATGTCCGATTTTTTTTTTTTTTTTTTTTTAGGTTGCTAATAAATATTGTTATTTTTATTAGAGTCTAATAAAAATAACAATATTTATTAGCAACCTAAAAAAAAAAAAAAAAATCGGACATGAAGAATTATCGATAAATCAAATAAATAAATCCGAGCAATCTGGTACCGGTACCGTACCGTACCGTCTAATAATTAGACTATGATCGAGTACATTCATAATAACTATACATGCTAATTTTTTTATCGAAAAATTAAATATTCACTTCATTCAGAGAGAGAGAGAGAGAGAGAGAGAGAGAGAGAGAGAGAGAGAGAGAGAGAGAGAGAGAGAGAGAGAGAGAGAGAGAGAGAGATCACCACTCAGTGAGTGGATATCTCGGTGATATGGGTACTCGATCGTAGTCTAATAACAATAACAATATTTATTAGCAACCTAAAAAAGAAAAAGAATCGGACATCAAGAATTATCCAGTAGCTCCAATAAATAAATCAAATAATAAAATAATGGAAACGGGAGCTGTGATGGAAACGGAAAGCAGGACAAAATGGTGGGAACTTGGGGGGACGGTCAGCGAGGCAGTGACTCAGCGTCTCCACACAGGGCCCATACCACATGGAGGCGGGCGAGCGCCGAGCGTCACTAAGATCCAGACGGTACCGGTACTAGTGGCAATGCTCAGTGCCGAGTGATCATGACGCTTCCCGGCACCCGAGTGATCATGAGGCTTCGCGGCACCAGGTAGCGGAACCGGGTACCGCTAGGAATCGATTCTTCGCGGCACCCGGTTCCGGTACATGGTGCCGCGAAGCCTCATGATCACTCGGGTGCCGCGAAGCCTCATGATCACTCGGGTGCCGGGAAGCGTCATGATCACTCGGCACTGAGCATTGCCGCTAGTACCGGTACCGTTTGGATCTTCGTGACGCTCGGCGCCCGCCCGCCTCCATGTGGTATCACGCGGTATGGGCCCTGTGTGGAGGCCCTGAGTCACTGCCCCGCTGACCGTCTCCCCAAGTTCCCACCATTTTGTCCTGCTTTCCGTTTCCATCACAGCTCCCGTTTCCTTTATTTTATTATTTGATTTATTTATTGGAGCTACTGGATAATTCTTGATGTCCGATTCTTTCTTTTTTTTAGGTTGCTAATAAATATTGTTATTGTTATTAGACTATGATCGAGTACATCCATAATAACTATACATGCTATTTTTTTATCGAAAAAATAAATATTCACTTCATTCAGAGAGAGAGAGAGAGAGAGAGAGAGAGAGAGAGAGAGAGAGAGAGTTTTCTTTATAGGAAATTTATTTGGGAATTTCATCAGAAGTCATTAAGATAAAAAAATACTCCTTCGGGTACCGGTACCGGTACCGGTACTAACGGTACCTGAATTTTCGGTACCGGTACTACTGGTACTCAAATTAACGGTACTTGCCCATCCCTACAGCCCAGCCTGCCAGCAGACGCGTCTTGCTCACACTCGCTTCCGCTCGCCACCCTCAACTGCCGACTCAGCACCTCCCCTGCCCGGCGGCGGGTGGCCCCGGGCTCCCCTCTGTCTCTCTTGTCCCAACAAGGAGAGTTGCACCATGCTGAGCTAACATTGCATCATGCTAAAATTTCATCACATTACACATACAATCATACACATACAGCACATTCGTAACACTATCCCCCCCTTCAAAGGCAGTCGACCCGGCTGCCCCAACATTCAAAATGAAAACACATGAAATAAATCAATTTAATCAGTCCCCTGGGACATCACTAAAGTCTCTTAACCATCCCGGCCGTCGCCTCTCTCGCCGAGGGCGCCGCTGGGGAGATGCGGGCGGCGGCAGGCAGGCGTTGGCACCCAGAACGGCGTCGTCGGCCCCAAGTCCTTGCTCAGGGTCGTCACTGACGTCTGCCGCTTCGCCCGCACCGCCCATGTTCTCGTTCGCCCCTTGGTCGACCTCTGACACGTCCTCGTCGCTGCTGCTGGGGCTTACGTCCTCTCCTTCCCCGCCGTGGCCCCAGGAGTAGCGCCCTGGACCGTGGTAACGCCACAGCCGGTCCACGTGGACAACAGACGGGCGCTTTCGTCCCCGTCGAATCCGGTAGGTGACGTCAGAGAAGGATGCCACCACCGTGTACGGCCCCTCCCAGGGGCTCTGTAGCTTCGGCGAGAGCCTTCGTTTACGGCGGGGGTTATGCAGCCACACTCTGTCACCCACGGAGTACCTCCCCAGCTAGCAAAAAATATGGGCCCCATGTGGGCAACATATGGGAAAATGTGGGCAAAAATATGGGTTCCCAGTTGGGCACCTTGGTGGGCCCCGGATAGGCAAATATGGGCCCCACATTTGCCCACACAGACCCCAGATGGGGGATGCAACAGGGTATCTGTGTGGGGCCCAGGTGGGCAGAGTGGGCCCCATGTGGTAATCATATGGGCATGCATGGGCAACATTCCCATAGATGCACAGGATGATAGTTCCTGCTGCCCACAGATCCATTGTTAGACTATTTTGTTGAATTTCTTGGTTTCAAATTCTTGAAAGTCACCTTTCAAGGATTTGAAACCAAGAAATTACTTTCAACAAAAGGCAATAAACTGATGTACATAGGGATATCATTTGAGCTAAAACAATGGATCTGTGGGCAGCAGGAACTATCATCCTGTTGGCCTAAGTACAGTATCCATGCTTATCAACCCGAGGCAAATTTATCAGGCAGATGTGCCAACAACATAGAATGCACTCCGTGAGAGCACAGTAAGAAAGCCCAGTCTTGGCAATGACCTTTCTCAGGGGCCAGGCAGCCTAGGAATCACCAACAACAACCTGAGGCAAAAAATATGTACTTAAAACTAAATCCTGGTTTATTGCTTTTTGAAAACTACAAAAACACAAGTTATTTTCACCCTACTGAAAATAATGCACTGGTTCCATAGGCCATGAATAGCCAGCCAACCAACTAATTCGGAACATGGGTTTGCTGGAAAATAATAAATGAAAATACTCAATGCCATAAAATCAACACATATGAATAACAGCAAAATATGATTTGTACCTGTCTACTACTTTTGTGCAAATACATAAATTGCTTCTCCTAAGAGCATGAAAGCCCAGCTGTCTCGGGGTCATGCCTCTCAAATGTGGTTAATACAAAAACATAACAGGAGTAGGTGGGTGTGCAAGTGCTATATAAAACAGCCCATACTGCACAACTAAAACAACTTCAAATAATGTCCTCATGAAGAAATACTCTGATTATTGCAATTTGGATTACCAGCAGTCATTATATACACTCGACGGAGCACAGAAATCAGTCCAAATCTTCTACATTTGATTCAGTTACGGCTTTTTTTTTTTGCAACAAAGGAGGCAGCTCAAGGGCACATAAAAAGAAAACAATAATAAAAAAAAGCCCGCTACTCACTGCTCCCAAAATAGAATCAAAAGAGGTGGCAGAAAGCAAGATCAAATTCGGGAGGAGAGATGTCCTGATACCCTCCTCTTGAAAGAGTTCAAGTCGTAGGCAGGAGGAAATACAGATGAGGGAAGATTGTTCCTGAGTTTACCACCATGAGGGATGAAAGAGTGAAGATGCTGGTTAACTCTTGCATAAGGGGTTTGGACAGTATAGGGATGAGCATGAGTAGAGTCATCTGCAGCGGGGCCGCGGGAGGGGGGGAGGCATGCAGTTACCAAGTTCAGAAGAGCAGTCAGCGTGAAAATAGCGATAGAAGATATAAAGAGAGGCAACATCGCGGCGGAATTTAAGACATAAAAAGCACTCAGTAGGAGGAGGAGAGCTGATGAGACGAAGAACCTTAGCCTCCACTCTGTCCAGAAGAGCTATGTGAATGGAGCCCCCCACACGTGAGATGCATACTCCATATGAGGGCGGACAAGGCCCCTGTATATGGATAGCAACTGCGCGGGAGAGAAGAACTGGCGGAGACAATACAGAACGCCCAACCTCGAGGAAGGTGATTTAGCGAGAGAGGAGATATGAAGTTTCCAGTTGAGATTTTGAGTTAAGGATAGACCGAGGATGTTTAGTGTTGAAGAAGGTGACAGCTGAGTGTTGTCGAAGAATAGGGGATAGGTGTTTGGAAGATTGTATCGAGTTGATAGGTGGAGAAATTGAGTTTTTGAGGCATTGAAGGACACAAGGTTCCTTCTGCCCCAATCGGAAATGATAGCAAGGTCTGAGGTTAAGCGTTCTGCAGCCTCCAGTCTGGAGTCGTGTACTTCCTGTTGTGATGGTCTTCTATTGAAAGAAGTTGAATGATGCAGAGTGGAGTCGTCGGCGTACGAGTGGACAGGACAGTTTGTTATGGAAAGAAGATCATTGATGAATAACAGGAAGAGAGTGGGTGATGGGACAGAGCCCTGTGGAACGCCACTGTTGATAGGTTTAGGGGAAGAGCAGTGACCGTCTACCACCGCAGAGATAGAACGGCTGGAAAGGAAACTGGAGATAAAGGAACAGAGAGAGGGATAGAATCCAAAAGAGGGCAGTTTAGAAAGCAAAGACTGGTGCCAGACTCTATCGAAGGCTTTCAATATGTCTAGCGCAACAGAGAAAGTTTCCCCGAAACGGCTAAGAGAGGATGACCAAGAGTCAGTTAAGAGAGCAAGAAGATCGCCAGTAGAACGCCCCTTGCGGAATCCATACTGGCGATCAGATAGAAAGTTAGAAGTGGAAAGGTGCTTTTGAATCTTCCGGTTAAGGATTGATTCAAAAGCTTTAGACAGACAGGAAAGTAAAGCTATAGGGCGGTAGTTTGAGGGATTGGAACGGTCACCCTTCTTAGGCATAGGCTGTACAAAGGCATACTTCCAGCAGGAAGGAAAGGTAGATGTTGATAGGCAGAGACGAAAGAGTTTGACCAGGCAGGGTGTCAGCACAGAAGCACAGATTTTAAGGACAATAGGAGGCACTCAATCAGGTCCATAAGCCTTCTGAGAGTTGAGGCCAGAGAGGGCATAGAAAACATCATTAGGAAGAAACTTAATAACAGGCATAAAGGAGTCAGAGGGGGGATGAGTAGGAGGAATATGCCCAGAATCGTCCAGGGTGGAGTTCTTACAGAAAGTTTGAGCGAAGAGTTCAGCCTTAGAGACAGATGAGACGGCGGTGCTGCCATCAGGGTTAAGGAGAGGAGGGAAAGAGGAAGAGGTGAAATTGAAGGAGATATTTTTGGCTAGATGCCAGAAGTCAGGCTTACCCTCTAATGATACCCAAAATAATAGTCAACAAAGCAAGCCTCCTCCTACCATGCCTAACAGTATATAGCTAGGAAGTATTATAGCATGAGACAGAATTTTCGGTAAAAATTCTCTCACTAGTCTCAGTCCAATTGCAGACAACAACAAATAAATAGAGCAAAGTCAGGCCTATAACTATCAGCACACGGCCTACATATATACAGCAGTACCCGGTAATTCATAGAACAGATACAGAGTAGATAAACATGTACAGTACGCCTACTACATGTACTACATAATAGTACCTACAACATAAAATACCCACCAAAGCAAGGGAAAATTAGGTATAATTAATGAACAGCTGGCACCTAAATTAAAATTATTGTTGCACACCCACCTTTTTCTCCTCACCCGTACGTCAGCTGGCCACCACCGGGGGTGTCAACAGCAACAGTCCACTACACATGCAATAACATTAGCTGGCAAGTGCACACTCACACCAACATACAATTTACAGGCACTCACTGCACAGAGTGCACCCTCGTGCTCACAGCATTCCAACCAGAGTTAAATTAGGTTAGATTACATTAGGTTAGGTTGGTTTTAGTTAGGTTGGTTTTAGTTAGGTTAGTTCTATTTAGGTTAGGTTTAGTTACATTAGCAGGAATGGGTGTGAGCGTGAGAGTGCACTCTGCGTAATGAGTGCCCAATTTACGTAGGTATACCATCCAAACCTGCACTCACACACAAGGAATAACCACTCACACGTACTCACACACCTATATAGATGTGTATTGATCTAGAAAAAAATGTACACACTGAGACACATTTGTTTCGCCCCAAACAGGTTTTCTCCTGACGATGTTAAGAAAAAAGACAACTGCACACCATTGCACAAGTAATACGAGCAACATACATACCGTACTGTACTACACCACACAAAACACATCCACACACATCATACTGTTAGTATTAGATGCAAACGGCAGGTCAGAGCAACAAGGAAATCACCAAAGACGGGGGAGGGCAAGAGCGATCTTACTGTACACATGTTCTTGTTGTGTATTTGCTGGGGCCCGTGAAGGCTGTGGTACCACAGCCTCTAGGTAGTGCTCCAAAGGTGCAAGTATCAGGTGGATGACTGTTTGACTTGAGTTGCTCCGTTTTCTTGAGAAAGGTTCTGGCGAGTTTTAGGATCTTGAAGGCCAGGCCAGGGTCTTGGTTACCACTCAGGAGGTCAGATACTGTGGGTCTGTGGATGTGGAGTGAGGCCAGTGAGTGGAGGAGTTTCCCTGGTTCTGGTTCGGGGGTTTTTCCCTCCAAAAACCGCTTGATCTTGATTTTACAGGATACTCAACAGCTTCCCCTTGAGTCAGGCCTTTGGAACGGCAACTCCTGTAAAGGGAAGTAGGTAAATTTATCGCAGAGGTCAGAATAGGATTTTGGGGTTGAAAATATTTTTTCCTGATAGATTTCGATGTGCTCTTTATGAATTTGATATTTTTTTCCATCACAATTTTTTTCCTCCCCACCCCCTCCTAACCAAACCCAAACTAACCTAAATTCCAGGGGGAAGGAAAAAATACATTTTTATTTTTTCAATTAAGAAAAAAAACCCTGCCCCCTAACGTAACCAAAACTAGCCTAACCTGACCTAACCAAACCTAACCGAACATAACCTAACCCACCTAACCTAACCTAAAGTATAGGGGTGGGTGGGGGCAAAAAAAATTTGCAATGGAAAAAATTGTCAGATTTCTATTCAACACATCGAAATCTATCAGAAAAAAAGTAGTTTCAACCCCAAAATCCTATTCTGACTGCTGTAATAATAATACCGAAAAATACATAGGAACAATACACAGCATGCACAATATATTCTCTAAACCTGGCACACGACATTCTCTCCAAGTACTCCTTCACTGCCACAATCATCTTTTCAGTCGTATCCACACATAGTCCCAGCAGCAACGGTTTACAGTCCATCCGCCCCAGTGACGATGCGCCCCAAGTCCTTTCGCCCCGTAAGTTGGGGCGCATCGACTCTTAGGGAAGTTGATGCGCCCCAGTGTGCCCCACAACAAAGTCGTTGCGCCCCAAATCTCATGTTTGCTTATAAGTATTTATCGGATCAATGGCTGAACAATGTAGTGGTAATGATTTGACATTCTTTATTTCTTTATCACAGATAGTGGCCTCTAGTACACACACACACACACACACACACACACACACACACACACACACACACACACACACACATTACTGATATCGGCAGACTATATTAATCTTTGTTTACATTTCAGAGCCTACGTCATAAAATCATAAAAGTAGACAATATAAAAGGAGACAAAACAAGATGAAAAGATTAAAAATAGTACGTAGAATACTATACAAATATTGTAAAATGGTAAAACAATAAGCATTTAATACAGTATATTAAAATAATATAATAAAATAGTAAAAATATGAGGATTTAATATAAAAGTAGTAATTGCATGTGCATGTCATAAAAACTTCTAAATAAAAGGAAACAAAACAAGATGCAAAGATTAAAATGGCACAAAATATGAACATTCAGCAAGTAGCTGCATTGGTGACAGATCGCCATTACTGTACCTATCCCAGCAATTGTACAAACGGGCCTGGAGTGTCCTATATGATTTTCTTTGGAAGCGCTCTATTTTTCTGTCGGATGCTAACTTAAATGTCATATTAACATCCTCCGCTTCTTGTTTTAAAAGGGAAGTTAGGACATAGAAAGGTAACTGGCTTTTGCCAGCGTGACTGTTGAGGCGGTGATGCCATCCTTCCACGTCATTATTAGTTCTAACATTTTTCTTGTACACACTCCAGGTAGCTGGGGAAATACAGTGGATGTGATCCACTGGTTGCGAATGTACGCAACAAGAGTAATTAGGTTAGGGGTAAGGGCTGTGCTGGAAATAAGCTCGTCAAATGTTGCAATGATATCTTCATATGGGAGGTATGGAAGAGAAAGTGACTTCTTTATGAATCTGTGTGTACCAGAGTCTTGGCGATAAGCAGCTTGCAAGCCATGGGCCTGCACTTGTCGCCACACTGCCTGGGCCCAGTGAAATCCGCAGCCGTGAATGGTCACTGTGGATATCACCTTTGGTATGGCTCGCCACATCGCATGCTCATAATCGATGGTGACATGCTCTACAGCGACAGTATCTGCTAAGTCGACAATACCTTGGAGCACATGCTTATAGTCTCTTTTCTTACGGGAAGACATTAGACAAAATAGGAGAGGGACCTGTTTAACAGAGTCTCCGGATTTTACAAAGCCGTGAATAGAAAAAAGTTGGTGAAATGGCTTGCGTACCACTTTAAATGTCGAATCCATAAACCAATGTCGACATTTGAAAAGGATATCTAATTGGGCAGCAGTAGCAAATATGAGGTGCCGGTTGCCACGCACATCAATATCATTTTGTAGAAAATCCTGGCCAATAAAATCAATGTCCAGTGTAAAACACAAGTCTGTTGGATCACTAGGGCGTTCCTTTCGTCGGTGTCGGTTGGCAGTGCATGCAAGATGTGCAGGTTTCGATATACTTGGATAAGGTTTTGACGAGTCCAAATGTTTCCTCATTGCCGTAGATACTATCTCCCCTGCTGGTTTGAAGATATTGGCGCATGCCTCTTCCATCACAGCAGCTCGGATTTGATGCACTGTAGTTGTGTTGGGTTCGGCGGGATGACAGTGTTCAGCGGTGCTAGGTATAAAGTTGTCTCCGACCTGTTTTACTGTTGCGCGACACATTACAGCACTTCGCGACCGCTTGCAACACTGCCAGTCAACCGACCCATTTTTGTTTTTTCGTTTTACATTATATGAAAAACCAATAGAGTTTGTTAGCTTTGGGTGTCTCTGGCGGGATGAATTTTCAACAATAGTCCATGTAACATTGCCCACATCATCTACATCCATAGGGGTAGGATCACACAGTGAGTGATGCAGAATATCACTGTGTGCGCTGGACGTTTGTTGTGTACTATCATCATTCATATCTGGAAACGATGCATGGGACGCCAAGCGATAATATTACCTCCGGATCTAATACGGTAATGAGAGAGAGAGAGAGAGAGAGAGAGAGAGAGAGAGAGAGAGAGAGAGAGAGAGAGAGAGAGAGAGAGTTAACACACACACACACACACACACACACACACACACACACACACACACACACACACACACATTCTTATCTCCCCCTCCGTGCCTCTCTCTCTCTCTCTCTCTCTCTCTCTCTCTCTCTCTCTCTCTCTCTCATCAAATATCTTTTTTCCAATCTTTGTATTGCTTGTAAAATATGTTTAGTTACATTATGATAAAGATATAGGAAAATAGTGGTACTCTTCAAAATATATTCAATTTTTGGCTGAACAAAAACATACGGACAAGTACTACCTTGATGTGGCGATGGTGGCGGCAGGGAAGGATTTATGCTACTATGTACATGCAATTGCGGCGGTGCACCATCATCACTCATATCTGGAAACGATGCATGGGACGACAAGCTATAATATTACCTTCAGATCTAATACGTTAATGAAGAGAGATTTACATAGATTTACATAGAAAGTCAGACCACACAGACCCCATGGTCCAGACTTGGTGGTCTGTCCTTAAACCTAAGTGATTTTATATTAATCAGAAGACTCCAAAACGTTGCATTTCTACTCTAGTTGATATTAAGTTGAAGGAAGTGACGGTCGAGCTTATTTTTGAAGGAGTCAATCGTGTTACACTGGACCACTGACGGTGGAAGCTTATTCCATTCTCGCACTACAACGTTGGTGAAGAAAAATTTGGTGCAGTCTGAATTTACTTGTCTACATCTGAGTTTTACGCCATTGTTCCTCGTGCGCAAAGTGTCATCGATCATAAACAATGTTGATCTGTCTACATTCGTGAAACCATTAAGTATTTTAAAACATTCGATCAGTTTTCCTCGGAGGCGACGTTTCTCAAGAGAGAACATGTTAAGGGTAGAAAGCCTTTCTTCGTAGGATTTGTTGCGCAAGGAAGGGATCATTTTCGTTGCCCGACGCTGAACACCTTCTAATTTAGCAATATCCTTTGCATGGTGGGGAGACCAAAACTGTACCGCATATTCCAAGTGGGGTCTGACTAAACTGTTGTAGAGCGTGAGTATTACATCTTTATTCTAGAATACAAAGTTTCTTTTAATGAAGCCCAACATTCTGTTCGCTTTATTTGCTGCATCGATGCATTGCTGTGAGAATTTGAGGTTTGACGCGATTTTGACCCCCAAGTCTTTGACGCATTGAACACTTTTGAGTTTAACGCCGCGCATTTCGTATTCGAACTTCTTATTCCTCGTTCCAACTTGAAGGACCTGGCACTTGTCTACGTTAAAGGGCATCTCCCATCTATCCGACCATGCTGAAATTTTGTGCAAATCCTCTTGGAGGCTTTGCCTGTCTTCGTCAGTGAGAACCGAGTTGCCAATCTTTGTGTCGTCTGCAAATTTACTAATGCGGTTATTGAGTCCAACATCCACGTCGTTGATGTAAATAATGAAGAGCACTGGGCCAAGGACCGAGCCCTGACGCCACTAGTGACAGGCGCCCACTCTGAGTTAAATCCGTCGATCACTACTCTTTGTTGTCTGTTGCTCAACCAATTCGCGATCCATTGGTTTACTTGACCGTCAATACCTATTTGCTTTAATTTGTAAAGTAATTTATGATGCGGGACTTTATCAAACGCTTTCTGAAATCAAGATAGACTACGTCCAGTGATTTGGTTACGTCATAAACAGTGAAGAGGTCGTTATAAAAGGTTAATAGGTTTGATAGGCAGGATCTTTTGTTTCGGAAGCCATGTTGTGAGTCCCCAATCAATGAGTGGCTTTCAAGGTAATTCACAATTTTGTCTCTAATTATGCCCTCAAGTAGCTTACCTACAACCGAAGTTAGACTAATGGGCCTGTAATTACCTGGTACTGTACTCCTTTCTTGAAAATCGGTGTCACGTTAGCCTTTTTCCAATCTGAAGGGACGATGCCTTGTCGCAAGGACATATTGAATACGATTGTGAGGAGGAGAGTATTTCGCTCTTTGTTTCTTTCAGCAGAGTTGGATATACTTTGTCAGGTCCAGGACTTTTATTTGTTTTAAGTGAATGGAGAGCTTTAAGGACTTCATCGGTTGTTATTTCAAAATTAGGCAATGCATGCTCGAGATTTACAATAGTACTGGTGTTGGTGGTAGCGAGAGGAAAACTGTTAGTATTAAACACCGAGGAAAAGTAATTGTTTAAGAGGTTTGCAATGTGTTGGCTGTCAGTCACTAGTGCACCGTCGCTGTTTGTTAAAGGTCCAATACCACTTTTGATCGCCTTTCTGTTGTTTATGTAACTGAAGAAAGATTTCGGATTATTTTTACAGTTGGCTGCAATATTTTCTTCGTATCTACGCTTTGCCTGACCTACTAGTCTTTTTACTCGTCGCCTGGCATCATTATAAAGTCTAATGTTTTCGGGCGTGCTTTGTTCTTTCTTTAACCTGTAAAACAATTTTCTCTCATTGACCGATTGTTTAATTTCGCTATTAAACCACGGTGGGCTTTTATTAGTGTTAATTCGCTTCTCGCACATGGGGACGAATGTGTTCTGCTGAGTGAGTAAGTGATTTTTAAGGCTTAGCCAGGCTTCCTCTACGTTGCCGTCATCTGATAGTAGTATTTCTGTTAGTTTTTGTCGGATTTCTACGAAGTTAGCTCTTTTGAAATTGGGCACCTTTACTTTATTTTCAGTCACTGATGATTGAGCTTTAATGTCGACGCGCACTAATTTATGATCGCAAGAACCGAGGTGTTCTCCTACCGTGACACTACTGACTAGGTTATCTTGGGTTGTTATAACAAGGTCGAGTATATTATTTTGTCGAGTTGGCTCAGAAACCATTTGGCTTAGATAATTTTCTTCTAGAAATTCGATCATTCTATGTGACTCGCCTTCTGTACCTGACAGTGTCGCCCAGTCGATATGGGGGAGGTTAAAGTCTCCTAATATCAGTGAGTCGCTGTTATTAAGTGACTGCCTTAAGACGCTGTACATTTCAAGGTCGTCATCGAGTGATTGCCCGGGAGGTCTGTAGGTGACAGATATATTTAAGTTGACTTTTGCAATGTTTACTCGTACGCACAAATGTTCAACGTTACTGTTTCCCGGTGTTTTGTCAGTGGGTTGCAAATAGCTTTTGACATAAAGGGCGACGCCACCGCCTCTACGGTTTAGACGATCTTTGTTGAAGAGTCTGTAGCCATCTATATTGTATTCGGAACTTAAATCAATATTTGTGGTGTCGATAAATGTTTCGGTTATAGCAATTATGTCAAAATATTCTGTTAGAGCAAGACATCTCAGTTCATCAAATTTGTTTCTTAGGCTACGCGCATTGAAACTAAGGATTTTTAAGTTATCTAGAGGCTTGGTAATAGAGGTGGTGGTACTTGCGGGATCACGGTTACGGGTTTGTTGTGATGCACGGCGTCTATTTACACGGGCGGGGTGGAGGGACGTGGCCGTGACTCGTTTTTTGTTCGGATGACACGCACTGCTTCGTTGAGGAGCCTTCCGAGTCTGGCTGCCCCGATGGGAGAAAGGTGCAATCCGTCCCTGTGAAAGAGCTCATTTTGTCCATAGAAATTGTCCCATGCGTTTAGGAACTCCACGTCAAGCTCCCTACAAAGAGTCTGTAAGCGGTTGTTTAGGCTGAAGGCCTTACTGAAAAAGTCGCTCTCCGCCCAAGTCCGTGGTAGAACTCCTGAAATCAAAATGTTAGGGGATTTAGTCTTACTATACTGCTGGATGAGCCTACGGTACTTCTCCAGGAGTTCCTCAGACCGGGTCGTGGTGACGTCGTTCGTACCTGTGTGAATAACAAACAGTGAATCATTAGTAGCCTGGGGGGAGATCTCCTCAAGAGCAGCAGTTATGTCGTCGATCCCAGCACCAGGATAGCAATAGTTCCGTCTTCGACGAGGAACTCTGCCGCAGAACTCAACGACCTGCTGGCGAATCATGGAGTCACCCACCAGGAAGGTGCTCTCCTGCTCGTCCTCCTCCTCCAGAATGGCAAACCTGTTGAAGCAATGAACAGGATAAATCGCTTGTCTGGCTGGCTTGGCTCCTCCATTCACGACGGTGAAGCCATCATGGTCGGTGCCACTAGCATCCTCCCGTTGCGTGGTGTTGTCCGCTGGTGTCGACGGTACCGCTGAGGGCAAGGGGGCGATTGGAGAAGGGTTTGGCACCACAGCAACGTTAGCCTGGATGAATTCCTGCAAGGAGGCAACAGTGCGAGAAAGCTCTATTATTTTATTCTGACCTGCTTCCATCTTCTCTTCTTGCTCCTGCAGTCTTGTCTCGAGATGCTGCCTGGTGAGAGAAAGCTCTATTATTTTATTCTGGCCTTCCATCTTCTCTTCCTGCTCCTGCAGTCTTGTCTCGAGATGCTGCCTGGACAGACACAGTCGACAGACAGCAGAACGCCCTGTAAAAAGTGAGCTAAGAAGCTACCGTTACAAGTACTGCACTTCTTAGACGCCATCTTAGCTGAAATGAAAGAGATAAAACACAGAGTGAAGGGGATTAGGAAAGGGGTGAGGTGTGTGAGAGGTAGTTTAGAAATGGAGGAAAAGTGAGAGAGAGAGGAGGAGTAGGAAGGGATGTGAGGTGAGTAAAGAGGGGAAGAGAGGTGTGAGATCAAGGAGGGTTAGGAAATAGGTGAGGTGGGAGAGAGGAGGAGTAGGAAGGGATGTGAGGTGAGTAAAGAAGGGGAAAGGGAGGCGGTGAGTGAGGTGTGTGAGATCAAGGAGGGTTAGGAAATAGGTGAGGTGGGAGAGAGGAGGTAGGAAGAGATGTGAGGTGAGTAGAGGGGAAAGAGAGGCGGTGAGTGAGGTGTGTGAGATCACGGAGGGTTAGGAAATAGGTGAGGTGGGAGAGAGGAGGAGTAGGAAGGGATGTGAGGTGAGTAAAGATGGGGAAAGGGAGGCGGTGAGTGAGGTGTGTGAGATCAAGGAGGGTTAGGAAATAGGTGAGGTGGGAGAGGAGGAGTAGGAAGGGATGTGAGGTGAGTAAAGAACGGGAAAGGGAGGCGGTGAGTGATTTGTGTGTGATCCAGTAGGGTTAGGAAATAGGTGAGATGAGTGAGAGGGAGTTTGGGAAAGGAGGTAAGTGGGAGAGAGGAGGAGAGGAAGGGATGAGGTGAGTGACGTGTGTGAGAATAAGAAAGGTTAAGAAAGAGGCGAGGTAAGGTGGGTGAAAGGATGGGTATATAGGATGTGAGGTAAGGTGAGTGAGTGAGGGGAAGGGCTTAGAAATATGTGGAGGTGAGGGAGGAGTAGGAAGGGCTAATCCTCTAGGGGATGAGGAGGAGCAAAGGGATGTGAGGTGAGCGAGGGTAGGGGGCTTAGGTGAGGTGAGGGAAAGGGGTGTAGGAAGTGTTAATCCTCTAGGGGATTTAAAGAGGGTGTAATGAGGAGGAGCAGATTGAATCCTCAGGGAATTCAAAGGGTGGGTTGTCGACACACCCAAATCACGCGTGAGACACTCGGGAACACAAAGTCACACTCGGGACACACGAAACACTCAGAAACCCAAGCACAAGCACGACTAAACACCCTCAAGTCACTCGCAAAAACACCGGAAGTACAACAGCACACTCAAAACACTCTGAAACCCACGCAGAGCACTATAAACATCCAAATCACACGTAAAAGCACTGGAAACACAACACTCTCGAAACGCAGAACACTCGAAAACATCCAATTCACACGCAAAAACACCGGAAACAAAACAGCACACTCAAAACGCTCTGAAACCCACGCAGTACACTTAGAAGCAGCCAAATCACACGCAAAAACACCGGAAACACAACACACTTGAATCACTCTGAAATCCACGCAGAACACCCGGAAACAGCCAGATCACACGCACAAACACCGGAAACACAACACACTTGAATCACTCTGAAACCCACGCAGAACACCCGGAAACAGCCAGATCACACGCAAAACACCGGAAACACAACACACTTGAAACCAACTGAAAACCACGCAGAACACCCGGAAACAACCAGATCACACGCAAAAACACCGGAAACACAACACACTTGAATCACTCTGAAACCCACGCAGAACACCCGGAAACAGCCAGTTCACACGCAAAAACACCGGAAACACAACACACTTGAATCACTCTGGAACCCACGCAGAACACCCGGAAACAGCCAGATCACACGCAAAAACACCGGAAACACAACACACTTGAATCACTCTGAAACCCACGCAGAACACCCGGAGACAGCCAGATCACACGCAAAAACACCGGAAACACAAATCACAGAGGCAACCACAGGCAGAAACCACAAGCGAACACACACCAAACACGTGTCGGGAAATCACAGGCAACACACAAGGTCCACAAGCGAGAACACACAAACGCCCAAGAGCACGACGAAAACACAGGGCAAGCGATGTTGTGGGGCGCAGCGGGGTGAGGTCACGACCTTCTCTCAGCAGAGGTCGGGTGTGAATGAGCAGAGGTCGGGTGTGAATGAGCAGAGGTCGGGTGTGAATGAGCAGAGGTCGGGTGTGAATCATCAGAGGTCGGGTGTGAATGAGCAGAGGTCGGGTGTGAATGAGAGAGAGAGAGAGAGAGAGAGAGAGAGAGAGAGAGAGAGAGAGAGAGAGAGAGAGAGAGAGAGAGAGATTTTACTACAAATCTAACAGTACCGAATAATTGGTCGAAATACCGACACAGTACCTGTATTTTGTTGGCAATTACTGCAGTACCAATGTACGTCAACCAACTCCCCACGGTTCATCATTCGATAATCAAGCTGGCTTACACCCGAGTTGCAGGTACGGTGTTGCCATTTATAACAGATTTCACACTGCAGTGCTTGCTGCCTTGGCCTTACTTCATTAAAACAAACGATGCACGGGTATGTTGGCAGAGCAGTCGCCATGATGGAAGTGTAGCTATAATAAAATTTGTACTAGAAAGTAACCTAATTTGGCTGCTTCGAATTGCTTTAAATTATTCGTTCATTGTTCATTGTTCAGCCATTGATCCGATAAATACTTATAAGCAAACATGAGATTTGGGGCGCACCGACTTGGTTGTGGGGCGCACTGGGGCGCATCAACTTCCCTAAGAGTCGATGCGCCCCAACTTACGGGGCGAAAGGACTTGGGGCGCATCGTCACTGGGGCGGATGGACCTGCTACCATCTGGTCCGTCCTCTCCGCTCCATTTTTAATATTCTTGATCTTGATCCTGATGTTACAGGAATCTCAAGATTCCTCTTGAGTCAGGCCTTTGAAACGGCAGCTCCCATAGAGACAAAACAAACGAGCAATACACAAACTACACACTATACTCTCTACACCTGGAACACCACAATCATCGTCTCTGTCATCTCCTCACTCTTTATTGTTTGCGCCTTTTCCTCGGCCGAACTAAACAGCCTTGCAACAAAATAATGTGCTATCCAGAGATTAATAATGAAGTTTTATTTTAACTTTTCAGGCTTCGAAACTATAATGGCCTTTAAAATTAGAGAAAATTCACAAAATACGTTTTAGAACACTCCTGACAGCTGATCCAAGGTGGCCCACATTGCCCATATGGGTCCCACATCAGACCCATGCTTATAAACATTTGCCCACATATCGCCCACAAAGGGCCCACATGGGCCAAATGGGCCCAACTCCGCCCACTCACAAACCCATATAGGGCCCACATAATTTTTGCTAGCTGGGTCAAGTCCCTCATGCGCCGGTCGTATGTCTCCTTCATGGCCTGGCCTGCCACCTTGAGCTTGCCCCACACTCGTCGGTGCACCTCAGCGAGGCTTTCCTGCAGTGCCGCTGCGAAGCCAGAGGTGACGGTGGGCAAGCTCGCGTCGGGAGGCCGCCCCGTGGCCAAATCCACCGGTAGCCTGAGCTCCCGGCCAAACATGAGGCGGGCTGGCGTGTAGTCCGTTGCCTCATGCACAGCGGACCGGTACGCCATCAGCATAGCGGGCAGCTTGACGTCTTCTTGGCCTTCCCCGCAATACTTGGCCAGCTGTTGCGCAAGGGTCCGACTGAAGCGCTCCACCATGCCGTCAGACTGCGGATGGAGGGGCGTCGTCCGGGTCTTGCGCACCCCCAACAGCTCGCAACACTCCTGGAACACTCGGGACTCAAACTCACGGCCTTGATCAGAGTGCAGCTCCGCGGGTACACCAAACCGGGTGAAGAATTCGTTCACCAGCACGCCCGCCACGGTCTCGGCCTCGTGGTTAGGGAGTGCATACGCCTCGGGCCACTTGGTGAAATAGTTCATCACCACACAGATGTACCGGTTACCCCGTGGCGTGAGAGGCAGCGGGCCGGCAATGTCCACGGCCACCCGCTCCATGGGCGCTCCCACGCAGTACACCTGTAACGGAGCTCGGTTTCTCTTGGCGGGGCCCTTCTTTGCACTGCACACGTCACACGCCCTACACCACTCGGACACGTCACTTCGCATTCCCACCCAGTAGAAGCGTTGACGGAGACGGCATAGGGTCTTTTTCTCGCCCAAGTGGCCACTGGTAAGTCCGGCATGTAACTCCCTCATCACCTCAGCGCACAAGGCTCGGGGCACTAACACAACCCACGCGTCACCACCCACGCCGCTCAACGCCACCCAACGCTTTACTAACACACCGCTCTCGTCTACTTGCAAAGTTTCCCACTGATCTACTAGGCACTTGGTGGCGGGGCTCTCCGCCGCCACTGCTTCCCAGCCGGGGCGCTCCCCGCCAGCCTTGAGCCACTGGATAATGGGAGTGAGGTCAGCGTCCTCACGCTGCGCCTTACGCCACTTGTAATCCCATTCAGCGACGCCCGCTAGCAGCTGCAGACGGAGACAGAGAGGGTCAGAGTTCTTCTGGGCACAGTGTGAGCAGCCAGCCTCACACGGGCGCCGACTCAGACTGTCAGCGTTGCAATGGACACGACCCGGGCGGTGGACGATGCGATAATTGTACTGCTCGAGGCGCCCCAACCACCTCGCCAGCTGACCCTCCGGCGCCTTCAGCGTCTTCAACCACTGCAGGGCAGCGTGGTCGGTCCGGACGGAGAACTTAGCGCCGTATAGGTACGGGTGGAAGTGCTTGAGACTCTCCACCACCGCCAGCAGCTCCTTCCTCGTCACGCAGTAATTGCGCTCAGGTCTACTGAACTTGGCGCTGTAGTAGGCCACGACGTGCTCCCTTCCGTCCTTCACCTGTGACAGGACCGCCCCGACGCCCTCGGCACTGGCGTCGGTGTCCAACAGGTAGGGAAGCTTCGGGTCCGGGTAAGGCAGGACCGGTGCCTCCACCAGTGCCTTTTTCAGGCCGTCGAACGCGGCCTGGCACGCCTCGTCCCACAGAAAGCACGCCCCTTTCCTGGTGAGCCGGTGGAGAGGGGCTGCCACGCTGGCGAAGTCCTGCACGAAGCGGCGGTAGCACGTGCACAGGCCCAGGTAGCTCCTGACTTCCGCCACATTGATGGGAACGGGCCACTTCTCCACCACTGCCACCTTCTGTGGGTCGGTGCACACGCCGTCCCGACTGACGACATGCCCCAGGAACGGCACCTCGTGCTGGAAAAGCGAGCACTTCTTGGGGCTGAGCTTGAGGTTGGCCCTCCTCAGCCGCTGTAAAACCTCCTCCAGCCGCTCCAGCTCCTCCTCGAAGGTGCTCCCGAAGACGATGACGTCGTCGATGTAGACGAGCGCTGTCTTCCACTGCAGGCCCTCCAACACCCTCTCCATCAGGCGCTCGAAACAGCCAGGGGCGTTGCAGAGACCAAAGGGCATGACGTTGAACTGCCACAAACCCTGCCAGCGCGTCGAGCGTGTCGTCGATCCTAGGCAGAGGGTAAAAAAGAGTCCTTGACAGTCACATCATTCAGCGCCCGGTAGTCCACACAGAAGCGCTGCGTGCCGTCCTTCTTCTTAACCAGGACTACCGCTGAGGACCAAGGACTGTCTGACCGCTCAATCACCCCCTGCGCCACCAGCTCGTTGACAGTGCGCTGCATTTCCTCCCGCCTGGCTGGTGCAATACGTCGGGGCGGGCTCTTGATGGGCACACTATTCCCCGTGTTGATGCCATGCTTCACCAACCCCGTGCGGCCCAGATCCAAGTCACCCCTGCTGAACACGTCCGCGTACTGGGCCAGGGTGTGGCGCATCTTCTCCGTCTGCGCCTCCGTCAGGTTAGCGGCGCTCCGGTGCGCCAAATCCTCCAAGAAGTCGGGCAGCGGCCCCACAGCGGCCGACTCCTCGCTCCCCGACGTCTCCTCTGGGCGCTCCACTTCCTCACAGGTGCCCAGCTTGGCACCAGCGGGTACCTTCCGGGCCTCGTCGGAGAAGTTAGCTACCAGCACCGTAACTAACTCCTCCCCCGCCCCAACGAGGCTCCGTCCGACTGCCACGCCGTCAGCCAGCCGCAGGTTTTCCGTGGGCTCCACCATGCCTTCCGCTCCACGCATCGTTCTGGACAGACGACACCGGACCTTGGCCTCCGTCCTAGGGGCAAGGTGCAGCCGCTCAGCCGCGACTACCTCTGCACAGCCAACCTCCGGAAGCAAAGGCACGTCTTGACCGCGCACCCTCACCAGCTTCCGTCCGAGGTCGACACAAGCCTTGCTCTGCGTCAGGTAGTCGAGGCCCAGCAAACACGGCTCGTCCAGATCGGCGACGTACACCGGCAGCCGCTCCACAGCGCTGCCCACGCCGATACGAACCTCCACTGGGCCCTTGAGCTGTACACAGTGCGCCGTGACGCCGCACAGCCTCTGTGGCGCGTCTGGGAGTCGCGTGGCGGCCAGCATATCAGGCCGCACCAAGGTCTTCTCAGCCCCGGTGTCCACTGTCAGGCGGCATGGCTTTCCGTCCACTGAGCCCTCCACCTGCATCGCACTGGTTATCCGGCGGCAGCTTACGCAAGTCGGGGCCCGGGGACTGACGGCTGGGATTCGGCCCCCTTCTCCAGCCTGCCCGGGTTTCCCGCCTGCACTACCTCCTTTGGCTTGGGGCAGGCGCTCGAACGGTGGCCAGACTTGCCACAGTCCTTGCAGCAAGGCTGAAAGGCGTCAGAACTCAGTCGGTCAAGGGAACGCGTCCTTCGCCCCCTCGGACAACGACTGCGCATGTGCCCCTTCTTGCCACAGCCCCAACACGAGCCGAGAAAACCGTCCGGGCTCGCCTTCCTCGACGCCGCCTTCTTCTCCACCTTCGCCTTCCGGCCCCGGAGGTCACGGCGGAGCTGGGCGGCCGCCCCTAGGCCGCTGGTCGTCTTCAGGAAGGTCTAGAATTCCAAGGCCCTCGCCAGCGCCACCTGCAGGTCCCCAGGGTGCGCCTGCTTAACGTAAATCTGCAGCTGCTGGTCGTGCAGAGCGTCAACAAAGAAATCGCGGGCCAGCACCATGATCATCTCTTCCGGGGCTGCGCCTTCTCAGCCTCGTCCCAGCCCTGGGCAGCAGCTAGCATCTCAAACTGGGCACATAGGCCTCCCAGGCCACCTTCCCGTCATACTCCGCCGGCTTGCGCCTCCCCGAACGGCGGGAAGCCGAGGGGCTGGATGGAGGAGAAAGCGGAGCACGTGGGCTGTGAGCCGGCCGGTATGGAGAGGGCGGCGGTGAAGGCGGCAGAGAAGCGGAGTGAGTGGGTCCGACTCCGGCGCCAGTTGGACCCAAGGGGGCAGCTCCGATGGTTCCCCAACCTCCTGCGGCAGCTGCTGGCTCTGACACAACGCTGCGAGGCCCCAGGGATCCTTGCCAGGGGCCCCACGAGGACCCCAGCAAATCCGTCACCCTGGTGCTTGCCGCCAACACGCGTGACGCTTCTTGTTCCTCCCCGTGTGACGTTGCCAACTCTCGGCGAGAGTCAGCGGCGGAGTCTCTCGCCGCTGGCTCTCCGCCTCCACCTCCTCCCTCAGGCCCTGGACCTCGCCTTTCAGAGTCTGCACCTCTCCCAGCAGTTCACTCTTCACGCTGTTGCAGGCCTTGTCGGTGTACTGCTGGGTTTCCGCCTTCAGGGACGAGAGACTGCTCTGGAGGACCTCGGCAAGATGGCGGGCCTGCTCGCGTGCCTGTTCAGCCTGCTCGTGTGCCCTCTCGTCTGCCCTCTGAGCCTGCTCGCGTGCCCTCTCTTCTGCCCTCCGAGCCTGCTCGCGTACCCTCTCGTCTGCCCTCCGAGCCTGCTCGCGTGCCCTCTCGTCTGCCCTCCGAGCCTGCTCGCGTGCCCTCTCGTCTGCCCTCTTTTCCATCTCGGCCAGCATGGCAGCGAACAAGTCCATCTGGCCCGGCTTCACCTCACCCGCGTCAGCCTCGGCCTTCACCGTCTCCTCACCCTCACGGCGACCATTGGGGGACGCCATGATGACTCGGCGCGCTTCACTGTTCACTTATCCCACTCCTGACACCAAGTGTTACGCCACCCCCCACCACACGCCATCCACGGGCAGGCAGGCGGCGTGATCCCCATAACAACCACACGGGCACCAGTCACTGACAACGACCCACACAGAACACCGAGGGGAGGTGGAACGAGGCAGGGCACACAGGATACACGTTCAACACTAATTTCTAGTTTAATGACAGGTTCCTCACACAGTACAGCAACTCTCAAAGGCACAGAACAGTTAATCAGGCACACAGAGGCACAACAGACTCGCACACAGCTCACGAACGGGGCATTCAGCTGAACCCCCGCCAGCCCAGACACGCGTCTTGCTCACACTCGCTTCCGCTCGCCACCCTCAACTGCCGACTCAGCACCTCCCCTGCCCGGCGGCGGGTGGCCCCGGGCTCCCCTCTCTCTCTCTTGTCCCAACAAGTAGAGTTGCACCATGCTGAGCTAACATTGCATCATGCTACAATTTCATCACATTACACATGCAATCATACACATACAGCACATTCGTAACAATATCATGTCTTACTTTAGAGACATGAAACTTAGAATCACTATGTAAAGTATCCGCCGCGTAGAACGCCAAAATCCTTCAGAGTCATGAGCAACAACAAAACACTTGGCATGGTGTGCGGCGGGGCTCTTCTATTTAGAATACTGATCAGCTCTGAATCACTGGTCCGGATCTGAATCTGATCTGGATTCGCTCTGGGTAAATAGAACGCCTCTGGAAGAACGACAGATCAAAACAAAGCGTGCGCGCGCACACACACACACACACAATGGCAGGGCAGGATCCGTGCATATCGCGACTGCTCCAAGCTTTCTTTAACCGGAGGAAAGATTGAAGAAGCCAAGATAGTGACATGGACGTTCTACCGGCAATCCTTGGCTCGGTCAACTGCATGCAGCAAGTCCTGGCAAATACAAGGAGGTAAGAAACTTATCATCAGGAGTGTGTGTGATGCTCTCAAATGATTTCTCAGATGGAGAAATGGAAATTGGATATATTAATGGCCCCGTAGCTCAATTCCTACCTCACGAGGTACACCTCTGTTGTCATATAAGAGTTAAGATTCGTTTTATTAACTTGCCAGTATTTCATTATCTACCTGATGAAACATCACTAGCTCTTCTTTTAACTTTTCTACAAACGTTCAACAATCATTGAAACGCTTTTTAAAGCAAATTCAAGGACCATTTTTTTTATTGTTGAAAATAGGAAATAAGTATAGCTACCACCAGGGATGGCCCGAGCAGGTGGTGGGGGGTGGGGGCCCCCAATGTTTGTTCTGAGTTGGTCAAAAATTCTCAGTTGGTCAAAAATTTAAGTAGACACCAGTGTTTACTGAGTTGGTCAAAAAAAATTAGTAGTGAGATGGTAAAAAATTTAAGGAGACTTTTTAAAATTTTAATTAAGCAAGACCAAAGTAAAAAAAAAGTATTATATCGAGGTAAAAAAGAAATATATACACGAAAAATTATGTCTAGTGAATACTAAATAGTTAAATATTTAAATGTGACTAGCCTTTTTTTTTTTATTATTATTATTTTAGCAAGCAGTAAAGTAATAAATGTTATCTGAAGAGCACTCTTGGCAAACAGGGATGGTGCGTGGATCAGGTAGGGGTACCCCGCACCAATGTTTACTCTGAGTTGGTCAAAAAATACTCAGTGAGAGTGGAACGGGGCACATGTTTGTATGTGATTTAGTCACAAAATTACTGAGTTGGTCATAATTAACCTTACCCCCCATCCCCCACCCCCAAACTAAATACTCTTCGGGCCACTCTAGGCTATCACTGGCTAGGCGCGCCATGGCTGCGTTAGGTAAGTCTCATGGTTTTGTTAGGTTAGGTTTGGAGGCTAAATTTGGTAACCTATTGCTGCATAATTAGTTGTAGAAACTATAATATGGTAACAGAAGAACAGTTGGTTAAGTAGGAAATGAGATAATGGCATGTTAATAAAAGTGTTTATTTTAACGGCCCCCACCCCTGCATTAGTTGCAATATCCCACAAATCGTCATCCTCACTCTTGTCGGAAAAGGTAATGTCATCGACCCTGCCAGCCACAATATGCTAAGACACTTTTCTGTTCCTCTTTTTAGACTTCATGGAAGACATGACTCCACGTTCTCTGCCACGCTCGAAGAGATGGACGATCTCGCCTTTTTTCAACAGCTGAGACTGTCCAAAACAGCCTTCAACTACCTGCACAGTCTCCTTCCACAGCAAGAGGTTGTCGTTCACAGAGAGGGAAGAAGAACATCACACTGAACGAGTCGCTACAAGTCACCCTTTGGTTTTTGGCCAATAAGACAACATTCAGAGAGACTTCAATTCAGTTTAACCTATCTATCAGTGTCACACAAAATTGTACTCAGCATGATAAAAAAAAATTTGTGTCTTGTTAAAAATCATTTACTCACTCAGCAGAACACATTCGTCCCTTTGTGTGAGAAGCGAAGTAACACTAATAAAAGCCAACCTTGGTTTAACAGCGAAATTAAACACTCGGTCAAGGAGAGAAAATTGTTTTACAGGCTAAAGAAAGAGCAAAGCACGCCCGAAAACATTAGACTTTACCATGATGCCAGGCAACGAGTAAAAAGATTAGTATGTCAGGCAAAGCGTATATATGAAGAAACTATTGCGGCCAACTGTAAAAATAATTTGAAATCCTTCTTCAGTTACATAAACAACAGAAAGGCGATCAGAAGTGGAATTGGACCCCTAACAAACAGCGACGGTGCACTAGTGACTGACAGCCGACACGTTGCAAACCTATTAAACAATTACTTTTCCTCGGTGTTTAATACTAACAATCCTCCCACCACTACCACCAACACCAGTACTAATGTAAATCCCGAGCATGCATTGCCTAACTTTGAAATAACAACCGATGAAGTCCTTAAAGCCCTCCAATCACTTAAAACAAATAAAAGTCCTGGACCTGACAAAGTATATCCTACTCTGCTCAAAGAAACAAAGAGCGAAATAGTCTCCTCCTTCACAACCGTATTCAATATGTCCTTGCGACAAGGCATCGTCCCTTCGGGTTGGAAAAAGGCTAACGTGACACCGATTTCTAAGAAAGGAGACGAAAAAGTACCAAGTAATTACAGGCCCATTAGTCTAACTTTGGTTGTAGGTAAGCTGCTTGAGAGCATAATTAGAGACAAAATTGTGAGTTACCATGAAAGGCACTCATTAATTGGGGACTCACAACACGGCTTTCGTCACAAAAGATCCTGCCTGTCAAACCTATTAACCTTTTATAACGACCTCTTCACGGCTTATGACGTAACCAAATCACAGGACGTAGACTATCTTGATTTCCAGAAAGCGTTTGATAAAGTCCCACATCATAAATTACTTTACAAATTAAAGCAAATAGGTATTGACGGTCAAGTAAACCAATGGATCGCGAATTGGTTGAACAACAGACAACAAAGAGTGGTGATTGACGGATTTAACTCAGACTGGGTGCCGGTCACTAGTGGCGTCCCTCAGGGCTCGGTTCTTGGCCCAGTGCTCTTCATTATTTACATCAACGATGTGGATGTCGGACTCAATAATTGCATTAGTAAATTTGCAGACGACACAAAGATTGGTAACTCAGTTCACACTGACGAAGACAGGCAAAGCCTCCAAGAGGATTTGCACAAAATTTCAGCTTGGTCGGATAGATGGGAGATGCCCTTTAACGTAGACAAGTGCCAGGTCCTTCAAGTTGGAACAAGGAATAAGAAGTTTGATTACAAAATGCACAGCGTTAAACTCAAAAGCGTTCAATGCATTAAGGACTTGGGGGTCAAAATCGCGTCAAACCTCAAATTCTCACAGCAATGCATCGACGCAGCAAATAAAGCGAACAGAATGATGGGCTTCATTAAAAGAAACTATTTATTTAAGAATAAAGATGTAATACTTCCACTCTACAATTGTTTAGTCAGACCCCACTTGGAATATTCAGTACAGTTTTGGTCTCCCCACCATGCAAAGGGCATTGCTAAATTAGAAGGTGTTCAGCGTCGGGCAACAAAAATTATCCCTTCCTTGCGCAACAAATCTTACGAAGAAAGGCTTTCCACCCTTAACATGTTCTCTCTTGAGAAACGTCACCTCCGAGGAAAACTGATCGAATGTTTTAAAATACTTAATGGTTTCACGAATGTAGACAGAACAAAATTGTTTATGATCGATGACACATTGTGAATGAGGAACAATGGCATAAAACTCAAATGTAGACAAGTAAATTCAGACTGCACCAAATTTTTCTTCACCAACGTTGTAGTGCGAGAATGGAATAAGCTCCCACCATCAGTGGTCCAGTGTAACACGACTGACCCCTTTAAAAACAAGCTCGACCGTCACTTCCTTCAACTTAATATTAACTAGAGTAGAAAAGCAACGTTTTGGAGCCATCCGATTAATATAGAATCACTTAGGTTAAAGGACAGACCACCTAGTCTGGACCATGGGGTCTGTGTGGTCTGATTTTCTATGTAATTCTATGTAATTCTTGTTTCTTTCTTTCTCCTTCTCTTTTCTTTTCTCTTTCTATATCTTTACTTTCTTTGTTTCTCTTTCTTTTATTCTTCTTCTTTCTTTCACTCTTTCATTCTTCTTCTTTTATCTTTCAACCTTTTCTCTCTTTCATTTTACTATTTCCTCCTTTTTTCTTTCTTTTCCTTATTTTCTTCTCTATCTATGTCTACCAGGTGTGCTGGTTCAGGGCACGATGAGAACAATTGTTATGGAAAACAGGGTAAACTTAGATACCAAGGGTCTGTCGGTCCAAAGAACATATTACACCCTTGTGTCCCTCGGCTGACCAGAAAGATAAGGCTAAACCTCAAATTAAGACAAATATAAGCTTGTGCCTGGCTCAAAGAAGTTTCGACTCTTGCCAATTGCTGCCAACGATGACTTTAACTTTAAAGAATGGCAGAAAGAGTAGAAAGGTTAGGTGCCTTGTTGATACCGGAAGCCAAAGATCATATATTTCAGAAACCACTGCCAAAGACCTTTGCCCAGATGTGAATAAATTGTTTTCCTTAGATTGCGATGCTGGAACCTACATTGGTGCTGAAACAAAAAGCTTCAAACAAATGGCTACAGGGATTAAATTAGAAGATCGATTCACTTTTGTTCCCTTATTGGTGGACAAGACCTTGGACATTAATTTTTACGTTCCAGGGATGAACGCAGTCATTTGCAAATTCAAGGAAAATAACATAAAATTGTTGGATGAACACTTCTGTGAGGCCAAGAACCATGAAACTATCCAAGTTGATATGTTGCTAGGCATTGACATTCTACAGTCTATGTCTTCAGCGTCCTGGCAAGAGAAATTAGGAGGTAAATGTTTAGTTATGCACAACAAAGTAGCTCCCGTTGGAAATGTATTTAACTTTTTAAGTCCAGCAGAACAGCAATTTGTTATGCGTCTCCTAACAAAAAATTGGATGAGAAAAACCTATGCAGCAAAACTAAAACAATGGTTAATGCTGTTTTGGACCCTATAAAATCATATTTCAACACACTTGAACACCTTCTAGAGGACACAGAAGTGGATAATGGACTGGAATATCTTTTTAGTCTCGAGTCCTTAAAACCACTGATCAAGACCTAGTGTCCCTAGAAAGCGAACAAATAAAGCAGTTTGAAGATGGTATTACTTTCAAAGAGGGTCATTATAATGTTGAGTTGCCATGATATTCAGACAAAATAGATTCTGTTCCTTCAAATCATTCTGTTGCACTTAATGTGCTGGACCAAACTCTGGACCACTTAAAAAGAAAGGGGTTACTAGAAAAGTATCAAGCTGTATTTGACCAACAGCTGGCTGACGGCATAATAGAAGAAATTGAAGTGAACCCTTCTCAGTACCATCAAAAGATTTGGATATCTCATAGACCTGTCATCAAAATGGAAGAACAAGTAACAACTAAAATAAGACCTGTGTTCAATTGTTCTTTAAAAACCAAGAAGGAATTACCTTCTCATAATGAGGCTGCCTACCCAGGTGTAGACTTAATGAATAACATTCTTCAATTACTTTTCTATTTTCGCACCAATAAATCAGTCATGCTCAGTGATGTAAAACAAGCCTCTTTGATGATTAAATTAAAAAATGAAGTAGACCAAAATAGGTTTTGCTTCTTTTGGAAAAGGGGCAACAAATTGGTCACCTACAGGTTCACCTACACCTACAGGTGTTTGGGTTCACCTCTTCCCCATTCATCTTGCACTATATGATGAAACATCATGCAAGTTCATTTCCTGATGGCAAATTAAGCAAAATATTGGCAAATAATTTTTATGTAGATAATCTATTGGTAACAGGAAATGAAATTAAAGAAATGAAGGAATTATATAATCTGGCGTATGAGAGAATGAAGGCAGGCGGATTTACCTTAAGATCTTGGAATTCCAATTCAACTGAATTCAGAGAACAGATGGAAAGTGATGGAAGATTAGTAGAACACTCCAGCGAAGAAAAGGTGCTGGGGTACAGATATAATGTTCAGCAGGATTCCCTGAGCATAGCTCCATGCAAAATAAATCCAGAAGCAAACACAAAAAGACAAGTCCTTTCTCAAACTTCCAAACTATTTGATCCTTTGAATTTGGCTCTACCTGTAACCATAAGAGGAAAATTATTAATGAGAAAAATATGGAAACTAGAAGGAGGCTGGGACGAACCCCTTCCTGAAGAGATCTGTACTGAGATGAAAAAATTAAGTAGAGACTTGGAGATGCTGTCAGAAGTGTCATTTCCTAGACAAGCTCTAAACGAGCTGAATACATATGGGCTACATATATTTTTGTGACAGTTCCGCTGAAGCGTATGGCTTTGTTGCCTACGCTCTAGATGGAGAGGGTAGAAGTACATACCTACACTCTAAGTCTAAGGTAGCTCCATTAAATAAGAGAAATGAACACAGCATCCCCACTCTAGAGCTTATGGGTGTGATATTAGCTTTCAAATGCTTACCTACAATTTTAGAGGCTTATCAACACATCCAAATTCAATTTATAAATATCTGTGTGGATGCTCAGGTGGTGCTAAATTGGCTTCTAACTAAGGATACTAAAGTAAAATCCAAATTCTTGAAAAATAGTGTTAGAAGCTGATGGCCTGAAGACTGAAATAAGTAAGAAATTCAAGTTACCTGTAGCATACCACTATGTACACACTGAAGAGAACCCAGCAGATATGCTAACAAAAGGGTTATCTTATAGTAAATATCTAGATAAAGTGAAGTTCTGGCTGGAGGGACCACAGTGGCTTACTAATGATTACCAACTGTGACCACACTACCCTTTGTTGAGCATAGCGCCTTCTCAAAAGGGCAAAATATGCACTGGTTGTACCTCTCAACCGCCTAAAGTAAATACAGGAGTAATAAATATAAATAAATACTCTTCCTTTGAGGGCTTGTTGAGGTGCACAGCTTACCTATATAAATTTCTAAATAAAATAAAGGATTGTGATCCTAAAAAGAAAGCCTTAGAGTATTGGGTAAAGGTGGCTCAAACTGAGTGTTTCCAGAATGAACTGAATTTCTTGAACAATCCAAATAATGCAAATGAAAAAAATATTCCTCCTCTGGTATCTAACCTCAACTTATTTCTAGATGAAAGAGGCATTATAAGGTCCAAAGGCAGGATAAGTAAGTGTCAATACTTCAAGTATGACATACATCACCCTGTGTTACTCCCTAAGGAGCACAGGTTAACTACATTGATAATAAATGACTGTCATAACAAAATGCAACATTTAGGCATTGGAACTACCTTGAATTATTTAAGGGAACAAGGGTACTGAATCCCTAAGGGTAGGATGGCAGTCAAGAGCACACTAAGCACTTGTAATGTATGTAAAAAGTATAATACCTTGGCATTTAAGTACCCAAAATTCACAGATATGCCTAAGCATCACATGAACCTAATTAAACCTTTTCAACATGTCGGGGTAGATTATAGGCTACTGGCCATTTCTGGGTCAAAGATGAACTTAGTGATCAGTCAGTCAAGGTTTATGTTTTGGTATTCACTTGTCTTAATATTAGAGCTGTTCACTTTGAATTATTACCTGACATGTCAACAAAGAATTTTCTGTTGGCCTTTCATAGATTTTGTAACCTATATTCTATTCCCCATTACCTGTACAGTGATAATGCCAAAGCCTTCTTAAAAGGTGGCAACATTTTAGAACATTCCCTACAATCCAAAAAAGTTCAAGAAGAACTGGAAAGAATTAACATCAAGTATGTGAGAATTCCTTTTTATTCAGCATGAGTGGGCTCTGCTTGAGAAAGGTTAATAAGGGTGCTCAAGCATTGTTTGTATAAAGTAGTCGGAAGGGCCAAGTTGACATACTTTGAGATGTTAACATCCTTGTCAAGCATTCAGTTGGCCATAAATTCTAGACCCTTGACCTACCGATCCAGTTCAGAAAGCTTGGAGTTTCTAACACCTAACTCCTTCTTGAAACTTCATGGGAACCCGTCTCTCGTATTGAGGGGGGATGAGGAAGTGTGGGTCGATGACCAGAGCCAGCCCTCTTTAGAAAAGACTCTTGAAGTGCAAGAAGAAGTATTAGAAAGCTTCAAAAAGTTGTGGTATGAGAGTTATCTACTCAGCTTAGAGAACATAGCAGAAACCTATATCAGTCAACTTGGGAAAACAAAATCAAAATAGGAGATATAGTTCTGATTAAAGCTTTAAATAAACCCAGACCCTTCTGGTTAATGGGCACTGTCTAGCAAATTATTAAGGGATTGGACAATAAAGTAAGAACAGTCAAGTTCAAACAAGGTAATGGAGCTGTAGAATTTCATTCTATATGTAACCTTTATCCGCTGGAGCTCTCTATAACTCATCCGGGTAGAGATTTGGTATATGACAATAATGCCGACCCCATCCAGAGTGGCAGTGATCGTGTCGGGGCGCCTCGGCCCAAAAGGAAGACTACAGAGCAGTTTAACAAAATGCTTAGAGATAATTTAGATAACTTGTAAATATCTTGGTTGTTTCAGTACTTCACCTACAAAGGCTGAAGACTTTAGAATTAATTTTGGGTAGTAGTTAGAATTATCAGGGTAAAAAATATGCTACACCTTCCAGGTGAGGATTGATTAAAAAATATGCTACACCTTCCAGGTGAGGATTGATTAAAAAATATGCTACACCTTCCAGGTGAGGATTGATTAAAAAATATGCTACACCTTCCAGGTGAGGATTGATTAAAACATATGCTTCACCTTCCAGGTGAGGATTGATTAAAAAATATGCTACACCTTCCAGGTGAGGATTGATTAAAAAATATGCTACACCTTCCAGGTGAGGATTGATTAAAAAATATGCTACACCTTCCAGGTGAGGATTGATTAAAAAATATGCTACACCTTCCAGGTGAGGATTGATTAAAAAATATGCTACACCTTCCAGGTGAGGATTGATTAAAAAATATGCTACACCTTCCCAGGTGAGGATGATTAGTAAAAATGCTACACCTTCCTACAAGGTGAGGAAAGGGTAAGGGCAAGTCTATTTGGATGAGATGTGCAACGATCTCAAACCCCCCTTAGTTGCATTTCACTCTTTTTCTCTTACTAAGATTAGTCCCCATTTCCTATCTTAAAATAAATAAATAAATAAATGATTGAATAAATAATGTTGTGCTGGAAGCTTCCCCCGGCGACCATAGGCCTCTAGAAGGCTCCGGGAGAAGCGAGCAGGGGGGCGGGGAGCAAGACGAGGCGTCCGCGCCCCGTGGGGCGCGGCCAGACGCCAGGCGGGAAGTGTTGCCAACTCGCATATATTTTTGCTACATGTTTTTGTATGATCTAAAATATACTGTAACATTCTAGACTGTACTGTTCTGGATATATATAGGAGAAGAGGGCGAGAGAATGCAGCCCCAGTCATAGTAAGCTAGTGGTAAGTGAAGAGTC
Source organism: Eriocheir sinensis (assembly GCF_024679095.1). Classification (NCBI taxonomy): domain Eukaryota; kingdom Metazoa; phylum Arthropoda; class Malacostraca; order Decapoda; family Varunidae; genus Eriocheir; species Eriocheir sinensis. Next base: position 769,439 of record NC_066534.1, read on the forward strand.
AGAGTGAAGTGTACTACTAAGGAAGAATATTAAACTACAGAAGCTGTGCAAAGTGTTTACATATCTCCCTCCCACGAAGTCTCCTGACGGCGACACGGAACCCAAGTAACACGTCCGGCGTAACAATAATTACTCTAGACGGTTAATTGCGATTTGGGGAATCGCAATCTCCTCTGGGGAATGTGTTAGGAATTAGGTCAGTTAACCAGGGGATTAGACAAATTAACTATTTCCCTTATGGAACTAGTCTCGGGCCAAGAGTTCAAGCCAACAAAGAGTATCGTCTGAGCTCAAATAAGCCTTGGATGGTACTTAAAATACTTCGCTCATCGGCTCCCAGACCGAGACAGTATCGCCGTATTCACTGCCTGAAGACTAAACACATTTACCATGAAAGGAATAACAATAGTTCAGTGTTTCCTTTCATGAAATAATAAATAATTGCCCTTGCGGAATCATTAAGAGGAAGGATAATTTAACCGATCGAAAGCCACGCCATCTGGCGAGGGAAATTCAAAATACCCCTTCAGACCCAAGGAAGGTAAAGAAGAGGTAATGTCACTCGCATAGAACGTGAAGAACCAAAATTCGAAATGAGCTTTTTTATTAGGAGCTCTTGGATGCTTTTAATGTTATAAACTATTAAAATAAAATAAAATAAGATGACGATTTTTTGTTATTTATCGTATTAAGCAATTGTTATTGAATAAAAAATAGAAATAGAAATGTTAATGAGAACCCATCGTGGACGGTGATTGGCTGGCGTCACGATTATGCTC